>NC_092822.1:11567500-11755000 GCF_023375885.2 Dermacentor andersoni
TTATCTGTGAACAAACAACTTAAGTCGGGTTACTCTGGAGCCGGTCCAATTTTGTAGAGCCAGCTTTTTCTTTACCATGATGGTGACAGCGAAGCTTTGATGATGTGATAAGAGACTTTCTGCTCAAAGTGGCAAATAGTCTGTACCTCTTAACAAAGGGAATGTATGGCTTTCTATACTGGAAATTGTGTGTTCAAATAGGTGTGACACATTATATGCAGCTGCACAATCTGATGGTCACAAACTAGCCTAACACCTTAAAAGCACTTCCTGTTGGGCTAGTTGGTAGCTGTTCATTACAAAATATAAGGACGCCAAATAAACGGACACACACAAGAGAACGGGACAGGGTGCCACTCACAACTGCGAGTGGTGCCCTGTCCCATTCCCTTCTCTTGTGTGTGTCCGTTTATTTAACCTAACACTGTTTGTTGCCTCAGAGGAAAGCTTCTTTCCATTCTCTGAAAATTCCCTATGGTCTACCATACAACTCAACGTATGCACGTGACTGTGTTCTTTGGAATGCTGCACATGCGAAGACTGACTCTGCCCCACTACAGTGCCTGCTCACAACTGCCCAGTGATCAACTTATTTGGCCGCACACAGGAAACCTTCCTCAGTGCCTCTATTACAAGTTTTCAACATCCACTTGACTCAGCCATACACCAATGGGCTACTGTTGCGTCTGTCTTGAAGCAAAGAGCTCAAAGCACCCAAAAAACCCAGTTTGAGAAACACAGCGACCTACAGCAGCAAGCTTGGTTGGTCAATCCTTCATGGTGTAGAATCCACTAGAGGGGATAGGTCATAATTTAGGTTGTTGGAGAAAAAAAAAAGAATTGCAAAATCAAAGAGGACATCCGCCGGACGTCCAATTTTGGGTATCGTACCACAGACGTTCCAAGAATATTGTACATGAACCTTTTTCAGCATGCACATTAAAGTGATATTAATAGTAATAATCATAATGAAGAAGCTTAGTTCCGCAAACTCTGTTATGAATTTTCAGAAATATAAAACATAAATACTATATTAGTGTGCTGGGAAATTTTATGTTGAGAAAATAAATTTGGAAAATCAGCATGGTGGTCTCTTTGCATCACTTTTAAAATTAAATGGAGCATCACATGCGTTCCTTTAGGAGAAACCTAGTGTCGATGCACTTCGTCTCTCCCCAACAGGAATGTATGTTGGTTGGTTGGTTGGTTTGCCTTTAAGAACGTGTGTGTAGCAAGAGCTATTTCTAGCACAACTTTTTCGTTATCGGCGCATTGCCGAGTATGAATAAACCACAGCTCAGCAGAATGTCGCGCGCCCCTACCTGTCTGTAATTCTGAAACCTGTGAATCGATTGATCCCGGATGAAAAGAAAAATTGTGTTCTCGATGCCGTACTGGATGTGGTTAATCGAGCCGTCCTCAGCGGCCTTCTTCAACTTCTCTTCCTTCGCTGCGAGCCGCTCTAATCTGCGTTGTTCCTTGCGTCGCTTAAGAGCGCGCGTTGCCATCTCAGTCTTGAACAGGTAGTTGAAGTACTTCGCCCTTTGCAGGGGAGAACGGATACCGAGCAGCTTCTCCATGTCCTCAACGCTCAACACAGAAGGTACGCGTCCCACAGTGTCACGACAGCTCACGTACTCGAGTAGGACAAGGTGAATCCGTCGTCTCGTCTCATCGCTCGTTATGAGCTCCTTGAAATCGTCCACTGTCATTTCGGTGTTTTGAACAGGGGCAGCAGATTTGTCGGGTTCCTCATTTTGAGCGTCCGTTGCTTTCGAAACGTCTGCTGCAGTTGAAAACGATCGAAGCGAGAACGGCGCTACACTGTTCACACTGAAGTGCCCTCGAGGGCTCGGTAAACACTGTCCGAAGTGCGCAGTACCGACACCCCACGCGGGCGCGCAGCACCGGGTGAAAAGCACAGAAATCCTCGAAAGGTACTTAGCCATGATTCTTGAATGCTATATACCAGGATCTTCGTGTCCTTTTCCAAATCAAATTCCGAGATTTGCGATGGCGCTACTCCGCACTTCACTTTACACAGATCACGCTGTTTTCAAAACGAGCGAAAAGCACACAAACATGATCCGTGAGTTCTGCTGTGACGGACAGCTGTCAGATTTCTGGCAGATAAATAGTAAAGTAGACCACATTTGAAAGTAACCCTCATAAACTAAGCACACTCTGATGAGGTGCCGAGCAAGGCACTGCAAACGCACATGCTGACCATGTAATTTTGGATTTGGCTCCGGCTTGGGTTGGCGCATTCGCAATGGTTTCTTTTCATTTACGTTTGTTGCAAGCCGCACGTGCGCAAAACATCTGAGTAAATTAAATGAAAACTCATTTGTTTTACGTACGTTTTTAAACGCATTTTACTAAACTACAAAACTTTACATGATACCCCCTTCGTCGTGAGACCAACTCGAAAAATTCGCGCAAAAGTTCGTCTGCTAGCCCAGTTCTCGTGCGCAGCAATGCGTTGGAGAAGGCGTCATGTCGTGTATTACAGTGCCAGAGCTGGTTTCTCGTCTAACGTCCATCGTTTTACAGCGAAGAGCGAAAACTAGACGTGTGGATATGAATTCAGCGAAGCGTTCACACCTGAAACTCCACGGCGGGTGAGTAAACAAAACTGCAGCGCCGGATCGCTGTCGTCCATTCGTAAACAAGGAATGTTGCTGAAGCCAACGTTTCCTCAAGAGCACTTGTATTTGTATCCTCGTCGAAACGTTGGCTTCAGCGACACTTTTTGTTCTACCACGAGCTTAGGTCGGCTGTCAATAAAATCTGTCTATCTCTCTCTTGGTTCTACCACTGTCATTCACTCAAAAAATTGAGTGATTGAAATCGTGCCAAAACCACGATTTCAGAATGAGGCACACCGTAGTGGGGGACTCCGGAATAATTTGGGCGACTCCGGACTCGCGACAACGGCCGCCGCATTTCGATGGGGGCGAAATGCGAGAATACCCGTGTACTTATATTTAGGTGCACGTTAAAGGGGCACTAAAGTGAAAAATGATTTCTTCTGCGTCAGTAAATTACATTTCTACAACACCAAGAACACCCCTGTTACAACGATAAGACGTTTGGTAAGCCAGAAAAAGCGCAAGAACGAAATACGGGTGGCGACGCCTACTTGAAGTTCCCGCACCTGGTGGCTGTGACGTCTTGGAGTTTGGTGGCATCTTTTAAGGCCTACTAATTACATATAGCGGTACATATTGACTGCATTGGGTTCTAAAGGAACCAAATATTAAACATGGCATGTTTCGGGAACCTTTACTCAGCCAACGCGGCCCAAATGCGATAACATACTTTGGAATCCCTGTCGTCACGCTGACGTACCGGCGCTGGGGTTTCGGTGCGAAATTCAAATACAGATACTTGGACCTTCATTTTCTCATCTAATAATAAAACTATATTTTTGAAATGACTGCCTGCAGGGTTCTCGAACAATGATTCATTGGTCTAAACTGATTTATTGTTTCGCTTTAGTATCCCTTTAAAGAACCCCAGGTGGTCGAAATTATTCCGGAGTCCCCCACTACGGCGTGCCTCATAATGGCATGGTGGTTTTGTCACGTAAAACCCCATAATTTTTTTAGTTGGCCTTTTTTTTTGCGGGGGGAGGGGGGAGGCGTGCCAGGTGGGCACCGTGACGTGCCTGAAGCGACGTGACGCAAGCGAAAGATAGTCTTAAGCTTTCCTATTATTCACGCGGTTTCAGTCCCGCATCTCTGGCTTAATGAGAACTGGCACTCGCGCACGTGCTATATGCGACTGCCGCCAGCGCCGATCGTCTCAAGGAGCTATATCTGCCGTACAGAAGTATGAGTGCTGGTTAAGCCGCCGGGCTGTTGTCTTGAGACCGTGGTTCGGTGCCACCATTGGCTACGCATTTTCTTTGTAAAAGAAGGACACTAAAGAGAAACACTGAATTAGTTTAGATTGATAAAGTAGCCTTAAAGAACTCTTTGGTGGATGATTTCGCCGTAATAAATTGGTGAGAAGATAAAATGAAGGTCAAAGTATTGTTTCTTTCTTTAATTTCGCACCAAAATCGCAGGGCTGGTACGTTTATGTGACATCGTGGATGGCAATGCATTTATTGCGATAGCAATTATATGGACACTCCAGGCGCATTCCTGCCATTGCCGTCGCAGTCGGTGTCGCCGTGAGGTTCCGTATGAGTGAAAGCGTGTGGGGGTGAGCCGGCGAACGGCGGTTCAATCTGGCGTGCGCGACCGAGGAACGCGGCCCGAATGGCGTGCCCTGTCCTGTCGCGCGCGAGGCAGGGGGGTCCGGCCATGGGTCAGGCGGGCGTTTTTTTCCGGCGGCTGCTATAGGGTGCCTCGATGTCCTCCTCGTCCGCCACTCCGTATAGAGTGGAGACAACCGCGGCGTCTCCTACGGCGTTAGCCACGCGAATCGCGGACGCCGTAGTAGACGCCTTTAGCGGACACCGTAGCTACGCGTTGCCGGAGCTCGTGTGTCTTGAAAGTGTCCCGCGACGTGACCTAAGTGCGCGCCCCCGCGGGCCTCATCTTCAAAGCGATCTGCGATGTTTGCAGAGTGTGCGTAGTGCCGTTAGCTTCGAATGCGCTGTGCTTTCGACGTTTCGTTCACGTTGAAGCGAGAGATGCATGAAGGTCAATTCGCTTCATTCCTCACTCCAGAATTTTGACAGCGAGTTGCGCGCTCATCGAGCGAGACGTATTCATGTTTACCTGTGCGCGCGTCACACCGTGCTGGTTAATTTAGTCAAAACGCGTTGGCGGGCTAGTTGGTTTGAATCCATGATAGAATGTGTAAGTGCGACTCAACGAGGACGTAGAAAGAAGCAGACACACAAAGACAGCGCTGTCTCTGTGTGTCTGTTTCTTTCTACGTCCTCGTTGAGTCGCGCTTACACATGCTGTCATTGTTAATTTAGTTAGTAAGCGAACGTTTACAAATTTATACGGCCGATAAAATTACTATCCTTACTTCGTACAGCTATCTACTAATTTGCTATCGCAATCGGTGCTTCGCCTTTCGGGTGGAACTGCGAATTTTTTTTAGCATTTCGGCCTTTGGGGTTCAGTAAAAAGTCTTCAAACTTCCTAAGTTCAGTCTTTGATTCTTTTAGAACACGATGCAGTCTACTTTTTACCAATACATTGTTAACTAGGCTTTAGCAGGATGCGTCAAAATCCATGACGTCACGCCGAAGTTGGTGCGCAAATTTCAAGGTGGCGTCGCCACCCATGTTTTGTTCTTATGCCTTTTCTGGCTTAGTACCAAGCGCCTTCTCACGGTGAGATTGGCTTTCTTCTTCTTCCTTCTTTTTTTTTTGTATTGAGGAAGAGTAATTTACCAACACAGCTAAAATCATATTCCTCTTAAAGTTGTGTTGCTTTAAATTAAGCGAAGCTTTCCTTCAAACCCTCCCGGACATTAAGTAAGCTTGCTGCTGAGTGCTGCTGCTATATCTGCGTTGCCGAGTAGCTAGCTCGCACATACTCCTGCACAGTAATAGCTAGACGTGTAGTGGAGTTGCTGCGCGTCTTGCCTGGCCGCACGCATCTGCTATGCTGCAAGCGCCGGTGCAGAACCCCGACATGCAGTTACCTGTATATACCTCATACACGAGCGTTACCGCTAAGCCAAGCGACGCGGAACATTCTGCGGTATGTGAGGCACGTCAACAGTTCCTTGCGCCTGTACTTAAATATAAACTAAAATCGCATCACGCAATGTGGGCACGGTGGTGCGGCAGCCATGCAGTCGCTCAAAAACCCGATCTTGCTTTTTGTGCAGTTTATCGCTCGGTCTGGCACGTGGCTACAACCTACGGATCCAGCGATTACCGGCTGTCCATCACCAGCGTTGCTGACGGCCCCCGATCTTCAATAATTCGTCCTCTTGTCATCAGTCCTGCTTTAAAGGGGACATCCCTTCCATGGTCAGCAGGTCGACAACACTGCTGGCGACTGGAGCGACGCAGGAGGATGTAAGAACCCTGGAAATCCTACGCCCCTTCAGTGGGCACGGTGGAGCGGCAGCCACGCAGTCGCTCAAAAACCCGATCTTGCTTTTTGTGCAGGTTAGTAAACCCCCCTCTCTCTATGGTAAGCGGACTAGCAACGTCTGCCTGCTGCTCCTACCGTGCCCAAGTGTGCTCTTCTAGTGCTTGTGCGAATGTGTGTTTGTTACAAAGCTCTTAATGTGTTGCGGTGACGTTGAACTAAACCCTGGTCCTGCTAACAAAGAAATACTTGGTGCTATCACTAAACTTTCTGAAAACGTTGACCACCGTAACGTTGAACTCATAGGAGCTCTCGACGACCTAAAGACAAAGCAGGAGGCTTTAGTACAGACCGTCGCGAACCTAACAGTAAGCTTATCCGCGGTTGAATCTTTCGTCGAATCAGATGGTTCTGCAGCTCTTAATGCTGCGCCACGTCTAGTCACCGAAGCTGTCAGAATGGAAGGCCAAGCACTCAATTCTCGACTGGACGATCTTGAAGACAGGTGTAGACGAGATGACCTATTGTTCTTTGGAATACCGGACTGCCCGACTGAGACATGGGCTCAGTCAGAAGGCCTTGTTCAAGATGTTTTGTCTCATCACCTTAAAATACAAATTTCATACTCGGAAGTTTCTGGAGCGCACAGGTTAGGATCCTACACCGATAAAAAGACTCGACCACTTATCAAGTTTTCGTCGTCTAAAGTCAGGGATGCAGTCTGGGCGCAGAAATATAAGCTCAAGGGGACTGGTGTATCAGCTAGCGAAGATTATTGCAGAGCTACGTGAAACTCAAGGAGGAAACTAACACAATTTGCAAAGGTAGCCGGGAAGCCGTACTTACTCTCTTCCCATGAATAAACTGATCATGAATAAAAAACATACGTTTACTGCTGAATAAGTGACGGCGTACGCGAAATTGCTTCAGCATGATCAGTAGATGCGCATGATAGCGTTGGCACTGTAACTGTAACTGCACACGCTGGCACTTCCAGTGCATCATAGCTATACCCGCCCAGATTCTGCACAAAAGACGCCTCTATTTTTCTTTCCAATATACGGAGTATTCTGAACAAACGCGTGGAATTGTCTTCGGCTATTGATTCCTGCTCTGCTGATATTGTTGGTCTGACGGAGACATGGCTTTCTGCAAAAGTTAAAAATGAAGAAATTTTGGACTGTGAGAAAAGCTACAAATTTTACCGATGTGATCGTGATTGCCGGCCTGGTGGTGGTGTTCTGCTGGCGATTGCCGATAGTCTTGCTTCCCATGTAATACGAATAGTATCATCGCATGAGCTTGTGTGTGCGCGCGTGCTCATTGATTTTCGCGAAGTATTTTTTTGTGTCTGTTATCGGCCACCAGCTGCATAGTTGTCCTTCTGTACTGAACTGCACGATGTTGTCAATCAGCTGTTCGTTAGAGACCCAAAATCGCCCCTCTTCTTATTTGGCGACAATTTTCCTGACATCAGGTGGGAACGAGACTCGGTTTCCTTAAAACACAAGTCAGCTGAAAGCAAAGAATTTAAAACTTTTTGTCAGGACTTGAACTTAACTCAGTTCGTTCACCTTCCCACTCGCACAACTCCCACTTCCGCTAATATTCTAGACTTAATACTTACCACTACACCAGACCTAGCTTCCGGCTTAAGTTATTCACCGGGAATTAGCGATCACTCTATAATTCACTCTATGGGCAAAGGTTTCCAACAAGAAAGAAACAAGGGTCATCTAAGACTACGGTAAAGTAGACGTAACTGGAATGAAGAGGGAATTTCAGGTCTTTGCTGATCGGTTTATCGCCCGTCTTGAGCAGCGATCAGTTGAGGACAACTGGTCGTTTTATAAAAACAAACTCTTATCTCTTATTGATCGTTTTGTGCCTAAAAGGAAATTTTCATCAAGTACCCGCTCTCCATGGTTTAATAACATGTTAAAGCGCATGCGCAACAAAAAGAAGCGGATATTTCGACGCGTAAAATTCACAGCCACAATAGATCACTGGTCTTGCTATCAAAAATGTAAGAGAATTCTGTACTGCGCTTTCAAATGCCAAGAAGCAATTATTTGATAAAACTCTTCTTTTGCTACTTCGTTCTAATCCTCGTAAATTTTGGAGCATTAGTAACGGTACTAAAATGAGACACATCCAGTTAATCCAATCTAATGTTCCAGTAGTTCAAAGCGAATGCTGCAATGTTCTGAACAATGTGCTTGTTACTCATTTTCATAAGAGCACCCCCACAGTATTTCCACATATATCAAAAACCAACTTCTTACCAATGGAATATATCGCTATTGATGCGGTTGGTGTCGAAAGGCTGATTGTCAACTTAAAAGTGTCTTCGTCGGCCGGTCCAGATTGTATCTCATCAAAAATGCTGAAGTGTACACAAGTTTATTCTTCACTGATATTGTCAAAGTTTTTTCAACAGTCCATACAGATGTCTACAGTGCCCTCTGATTGGAAGGTAGAGAATATGGTCCCTGTGCATACATCTGTGACGTACATTCCCCCAATAATTACCGCCTTGTATCATTAACATCAATTCCAATAAAAATCCCAGAGCATATAATATACTCGCATCTCAATGAATTCCTTGAGTCCAATTCCTTCTTCAGCATTTATGAGCATAGATTCCGTAAAGCAGTTTCGTGCGAAACGCAATTGCTATGTTTTACTAAAGACTTGTTTATTAACGCGGATCATGACTTTGATACTGATTGCATATATTCAGATTTTGCTAAAGTATTGACTCCGTCTCACACGATCTACTTATCTTCAAGCTTAATTTAACATAGACCCGAATGTACTTGCATGGATTAAGGAATTTCTCTCTGACCGTAGTCAATATGTGACGGCTAACGACTTCTCTTCACCTAATTCTGCCGTAACATCTGGTGTCCCGCAAGGGTTCGTTTTGGGCCCTCTGCTCTTCTTGATTTATATTAATTATCTTCCTACTTGCATTTCTTCCTCAACTGTCCGACTGTTTACAGATGACTGCGTGGTCTACCAGAAAATTACTAACCATGCCGATTATCTCAACCTGCAACTTGATCTAGGTAGGGTATTTGAATGGTGCAGCCAATGGCTCATGACGCTTAATACAACTAAACGTAAAAGTATGCAAGTATTTCTCCCCAAGCTCTTCGCATCCTCTGCCAGGCACCACACTCTAAAGACAGCATGATCTCCCTGACATAGATGCCGGCCCATGCGGGCCCTGTCCATCCACACTTCCCCAATCCCAACAAGGTCATCCACTCCATCACGCGAGACCTAGTTAACCGCGCCGGAGTCACTGGAGACGAGTTGGACACCAGGGACAATCTGACCACTTATTAGAGTAGTTTGCTGGGCCAGTTGTTGCATGGTGAACGTATAACGGTTTCCAGCTAGTACGGACGCGAGCACAAGTAAGTAGAAATAGAAATAACAAACCTTGTTATTGTTCTTGGGTGTATACGCATGCGTGGCGGAGATTTGTGGAATGTATTCACAATAAACTTCAGTTGTAAGTCCAGCGTTGTCCTGTCCATTTCTACTTACTTGTGCTCGCGTCCGTACTTGCTGGAAACCGTTATACGCTGACCACTTATAACGATCTCGTTAAGGCCTTTTAGCTCAGTCAGTGAACCTTCCCCCACCTCACCCGCAGTTCAGCCGGGCGCAGGCTACCACCCTGCGTCTGCTACAAACAAACACGTACCCTTCACCCTCCCGCCTCCACCTTATAGTTCCAGACATTTACACTACCCCCAACTGCCGGTGCTGTGCATTCACCCGGCTACGCTTCCGCATATGCTGTGGGAGTGCCCAGCACAGTACACACAGATTAACACCACGACCCTTTCGTCGAGGCTGCATGAGGCTGTGCGGAGCTCCGCCCTCGACGACCAAACCTGGGCAACCCAGCACGCCCGTGAGGCGGCGGTGAGGCAAGACCTCGACGTCCCCTCATGGGAGGCTTAGGCCCGGTCATCATAAAGTGCTGGTTCTACAATAAAGGTTTATTACTCCCCCCTCTCGCCACAGCACTAATAATTGTCCGCGTACTTACTGCCTCAATAATATTCCATTACCATCTGTTGACAGCTATAAATACTTTGGTGTTCACATTTCTTCTAATCTTTTGTGGAATACGCATGTCGAATATGTAACGAACAACGCCAATCGCATGCTTGGTTATCTGCGTCGAAACTTTTTGATGCCTCATCGTCCCTGAAGTTAACACTTTACAAAACCTTGGTACGTTCTAAATTAGAGTACGCATGCACCATATGGGATCCTACTCATACTACACTCACTCAAACTCTTGAAGCCATTCAGAATCGCGGAGCACGTTTCATCTTATCAAATTATTCACGTCATTCCAGCGTCACATCTATGAGGAAAACCCTAACCTTTCCTGACCTTCCGTTGCGTCGAAAGTCGTTTCGCCTTAACCTTTTTCCTAAAGTCTATTATTATAACAACGAACTGAAGGACTTTCTGTTTCATCCAGCTCATTATATATCTTCAAGGACCGATCATCGCTTCAAGGTGGGTCTACCTTCTTGTCGCACAAAATTGTGTAATGACTCCTTTGTTCCTAGAACAAGTGTCGCATGGAACCACCTTACGTCCCCAATCGCCAGCATAATTGATGACCACAAGTCCAAGATCGCTTTACAAGACGCCTACTAATTTTTTTTTTTCTGCACGCCTTGCCATTTTACCCCCCACTCTTTTCTGTAGTACGTACCTTTGGGCCCTGAAAGTATTTTGAATAAATAAATATGTGTATCATTGCAGTACATTTAATTGAAGCGTTTCACGTAAGTCTTGCTTAACGTTGATTCCAAACAGCGCATTGGATCTCAAGTAATATTACTGCGGGCCTGTAACAGCGTGACGCCAAAACCTACCTGCCGCAATGTGCCTGGAATAAGGAAAAAAAAGAAAGCTTCGCCTTAATATGGTTTATAACGTACTATCGCGAGCAATACGATTGGGAACACGCGAACACGTGGCAAATAGCCTCGAGACCGCGTTAGCGCGATACGCGGATGGCGTTGTCGAAAACAGCGGGGAAACGGGGGCGCTCTTCCGCTAACTGTTTGCACTCCCGCCTCGCTAGCGCTGCTCCGAAACGGTAGCTGATTGCGTTTCACCGGTCATTAGCGATAGGGCCGTTATAGCACGCAGAGCGTGTCAATGTGTTGCCTATAGCTCTGCACAAAATACCTATCTTTCTCTCTCTCTCTCCATGACACGCACGGAACGTCTGGCAGTGATACCGGCTTGATACTATAGCGCCTGTAATAGCGTTCACGCGCAGGAAAAAGCAGTATTTTTATACCTATTTTGCGGGTATCCTGGCTCTCGTGAACGGGGCGAAGTTGCACGCAGCAGTTGGTGGAAAAGTCTTTATTGGGCGCTTGCGACATGGTAACAAACTTTGAATGCACATTTAAAAAAGTACCCCATTATACCAGCATTAGCTCGCCCTTTTTTTCCCCGCGTTTGGTGGGCTAATAATAACAGATCAATCAATCAATCAATCAATCAATCAATCAATCAATCAATCAATCAAAAAGTGAGCTTTATTTATACAAGTCAAGTAATGTGTACAAAATAGTTGGACCAATAGCCTATGTGGCTAGTAGCTGGTCCAATACACAAAAGTACATGTACAGGTCAACCAAATACATATCAGCTCAATGAGTAAGAACATTTTTTACATGAACAAGTACTTTTTTTTTAAAGGAAGAGCTATTACATTTGGCTAGACAAGAAGAAGCGTTTACATACAAGATCAAAATTTCTGGTTACTTTTATTTCCACAGGCACAGTGTTCCAAGTTATAGCGTCAGAGTACTCTATTAATCGTTCACCGTATACATTGCTGCAATAAGGAAGGTTTAAGTTAAAGTTAGTTGCTTGCCTGGTGTTCGCACGTGGGAAGTTAAATATGGTGTTGGGTAAGGGAAAGTTGGTGTTGAGTATTTTGTGAACTAAACAAGTGACCTTATAATTTCTTAACGCCGTGAAAGAAAGAATACGACGGTCAGTAAACAGAACGCTACTTGGGTGATGAACAGAGGAAAATGTTATTATTCTTAGGGCGCGTTTTTGCAACTGCACTATAGGTGTTAAGTAAGTTTTATATGTTAGGCCCCATATTTCACAACCATAGCTCATGTGGCTATGAAACAAAGAAAAGTATATGCAACGAAGCAAAGCACGAGGAAAATATTGCCGGGCACGGGCCAGTGTGTAACAGCTGAAAGCGAGTTTTCTACAGACAACGCTATCAAATTATCATGGCTCCGCCGACTTGACTGACGGCCTCCATTCTTTGAAGACATTTACACTCTTGAATAGCTTCCCACAGCTCATCAGCAGTCGCCAAGTCCAAGGACAGCGTGGAAAGGTTAGTCATCATACGTGCCCAAACATGCTCTATTATGTTATGTCCGCACCCTTCGCACACCACTCATTGCGCATTACCCCTCGTTCATCTAAAAGACGTGTCGCTACCTTTGCTGTATGCACATGAATAGATAGTACTCATCCGGGTGTGGACAATTCAGTGCATATGGGGTCATCTCGTGCTCCAATATTGTGTAATACGCAGCCCTCATAAATCTCCCTGAGATTATTACAAGGAAACTTAGGCCGTTACGCGAAATAGTCGCCCAGACGTTTACTGACATGCGTCCGCTTGCAGCCACCTCCTTGATGTTTTGTGGACAGAAGCGTTTGTTCTCCGTGCTCCACACTCTTTTGTGCTGATCACAGCGGCTCGAGAAAGTAGATTCGTCAGAGAAGGTGACATATTTCCAATCCGCCACCCTCCAGCTGCGGTGGTAGACATCGAACTTCAGCGAGCAGTTTTGTTGGCAGCTGTGAGAGGGGGCTTCTGAGCGGCGATGTGAGTTCGGAGTGCGACTTCCCTTAACCTTCGCCGTATCATTCTGTCACATTTGCCAGGTCGAGAGTACTGCGCATGTCCTTCGCACTTTGAAATGGCTTCTCAGTGACTGCAGCAACAATTTGTAGGTCTTGGTCCATCGACGTGGCGCGGGGTCGCCTCTTGTGCGGCGCATCCTTAATACGTCATTCATCTCGGTATGCTTGGACTATCCTGTTGATGGTCTTCAACTGGCAGCGTGTCAAGGTAACAATATTGCGCTGCATGTAACTTTGACAATTTGACGACTTCTTTCCGCTTATGCAAAGCCACTCGCGACATCGTTATAGGCGCTGAAACACAGATGACTGCTATAGGCACGAACAGCCGTGGTCTGCTTTATAAACATATTCCACGAAAAAAAAAAAACGAGAAAAAGCGCTCTGTGAAGAAGCGCGACCAACGAAGCTGTGTATGTGGGCCCCTTAATGATGAACTGCACCTCTGCCGTGGGTCGGCCAGGAATTGCACTATCTTCGGGATCGGTCTACGTAGGGGGAATGCTTAACGCCTGCTTCACCTCCGCCAGGGTTCGGGCTGGTATTGCACTATCTCTGGGGTCGGTCCACGTATGGGGAGTTTTTTGCTTACGACACGAAAATTTCCCTGGAGGGTAGAGGTATACAGCTTCGCTGTAAAACAGGCGTATATCACTACTCTTGAAGGGGCTGCATGATGGGTCATTGGATGCCATGGCTGCGCGTGCTGATACGAACTCATGTCATCGCTAGCGGGCGGTGACACGCAATCACTGCCGTTTGGTAGCACCGCTAACGAGGTGGAACCGCGGCGTCCTTTCAACTTTTTTTTCCGACAGCGGCCGCTGCGAATCGCCCCACGTTGGGTTCGAGGCTATTTGACACGCGTCCGCGTGTTCCCGCTCACATTGCTCGCGATAGTACACTACAGTGATCGTTTGAACTTGGCCACGGCGGTCGCATTTCGATGGGGGTGAAATGCAAGAACGCCCGTCTATCGTGCATTGGGTGGCCGTTAAAGAACATCAGGTGGTCGAAATTAACGCGGGGTCTCCCACTACGGCGTGCCTCACAATCAGATTGCGGTTTCGGCATGTAAATCGGTAGAATTTAATTTTAACAACCGGTGTTTATTGCATATCAACTGCAATATATAGGAAGGAGGAACTGCGCTGAGGACATTAAAATACGAAATCATCGCAAGGTATTGTTGTCAGCAGGCTATAACGCATGCGATAGCTGGCGTATTTAGCTGCAGTGCATAAATATTGAAGGCACACTAACAAAAGAATCACTGCACCGGTGTATCTGAAAAGATTCGTAATCTCACGACCTAGTTTCTCTCCACAGTGTCCTAAAAATGTGCAGTTTTCAAAAAGTAGGTTCCCAAGCACACGTTTGCTTCCGCAGACGATCATTGATACATCGACCTGCTTGGCTGATATTGCGGCGCCTGCATGGATCTAATATCTAGTAAACAACTGCCCACACGCCTTCAAGGAAGTATCGCACATGTTTCTTACACATTCCCGTTTTTTACTGCCTTCTTTGTTTACTCTATATACGTTGAAGAGCTGAGAGTCTGCCGCGTGCTCTGAGCGGAACTCTTACACCAACTTTTTTCTCTGCTACACGCATTAACCTGTGTGGCTCCTCATGCAGGTAGGGGATAATGGCCATGCTAGAATGATGGCTCTTTAAATCGGTTGTATAATTTCGTTCTTTATTTTGCCGTTTGAACGTTGCTAACAGCCCTTCCGCTATCGAAGTCAGCGGAGGAATCAGAAAGCCCGCTTTGCACTGCACTTGGTGTAGGAAACTGTACTTCTCGTCTGCTGCTGGCATGACCGGGTTAAAGCCTTAAGGCTGAAAAGGACGATGCTTCGTTTTACAATACAGTTTAGAATTCGCTTGCGTTAAATCTCATTTCATTACTTCTTCAACCGAGACGAAATAAAGCGCCAGCGTCGTCTTCTTGCGCCATCAAATAGGCGCCATTTCGGAGCCTCCCGGGTCACGCAAAGCTTCTAGTCCATCAGCACGGAATGGGGGACCTTGACTCCCGGCGAAAGGACCGTGGAATCCCAGGCACGAGGGATCTGCAGACGGCGCCACAGCGTTGCCAAGCGTTGAGGCCCGGTGGCGCGAGTGACGCGAGGGGGCAATTAGTAAGCCAGAGCCGAGATCAGCCGCGAAAAGAATCAAGCACGACGAATGTAATAAGCAATAACGGGAAGGGAAGTGGGAGAGGAACCCTTAACGGGCGCCCGTCTGGAAGTACGGGTCTCGTCGCTTTGGTAGCTGGCAGATACCACATTTATTCGCGTATAACACTCCCTGCCTCTCGAGTGCACGCACGCAAAAGCAAAAAGTTGCGTCATATGCCTAATGGGGCTGAGTTGCTGGGACGTAGCGCGAGTGGGAGGAAGAACACGAAGGAGCAGGACTAGTGTTGTCTTACAACTCTGACTTACGATGAACGATGGATTGTGGACAACACATTCTATATGTCACTGTTGCATCATCTAGAGAAAAGCGAAACGGGCCTGCATTCAATTTCGTGCTGAAGTTAGTCGCGTAGAAACCGAAGCGAATAAAAGAAAGCAATAAAATAACCCTCTGGCTTCCAACCAGACATAACCGACTCACAAGTTGTAGGTCAACGCTATAGTCGTGTGTCTCTGGCGGCTTTCCGATACTTGCTGTTAACAGCTAAATATGCAGCAAAGCGGGCAGCGACCACCTTAAGTCTCGCTCCATTTCTTACGGAGCCAACAAAGAAGGCAGCTTCGCCAAGAGATCACGGAATTCTGTAACGATGCAGTTTAGTTTGCTGTCGAAACCAGATTGAGACTGAACGGTCTGCCTTAAAGCTCGCCGGAAAGTTCGTCTGCGCACAAGAACTTGGCAGACTATCCACGTTGTTCTATTTATTCATATTTCTTTTTGTCGACGCGAAGTGGCGATAAGCCACATTCACTCTTGAATGAGTTTCAATACTTGGGATCGACACGGTCTTCTTAGTCGTCAACGTGTACACAGGCTTCAGGGATGGTCAGTATGGAAACAGACCCTCTGCGTTGCTGTCGCAGTCGCGCAGCGTTCTCATAAAGTATCAACCAATTCGCCAATGTTGGGCTCTCAGTAAGAATTTCGAATTAACCGTGGATGTCAGCCCCCTCTGGAGCACTCACATTAGACAATCTGAGGTCTCTTGAGTATTTACCTGAATTTCAGTAGACGGGCGTTTTCGCATTCTGTCGCAATCAAAATGCTCTCAAGAGCGGAATAAAAGAAGCGGAAAAGCCGGGAGGTCAACCAGAAGACGAAATGGAAAGTGGGTGCAAAAGGTGAAAGAAAAAGACTTAAAGGAAATAGGGAGCCAGCCGCATTTTTCTGTCAGCGCTGACAGAGACAGTCTCTCAAAATGTCACACTGCCATGGCATGAAAAGCAGCTGGTGTCATGACGAAGCTGAGCTCTCTTGTCCATTAGCACATCCAGGATTTCGTTATGGCTGGGGGTGTCGGTGAAATTTTGTCGAGGAATCATTTTGTCGAGGAATCACGGTAGTCTTTTAGGAGGCTACAAAGAGAGTAGCGTACTTGCACCAGTATACGGTTATGTGAATACTCCAGTTACAGTATTAGCTGGAAGCCAGCCATGGGAATCACTGGGCGTAAGTTTAACAAATTTAAGGTAACCAAACTGGAATCGCTTTAGATCAAAATATGAGAGAGAAAGGTGCTAATATTTTTTATCCAGAAATTCAAGACTGTTTCAGTAGGTTTAATGAGAACACAGTAAAGTTAACCTGCCTGTCAAAGTGCCTCGTGTGGCCAGTCGCGAGTCAATTTTGCGTGCATTTGTGGGCTTCTTTCACGCTCAGCAAAACACTTTTATTTTACGCGTGATGGGCAACAGAAAGCTGTATCGGGAGTTTTTCACGTCGCTCTATAATTTTTTCACTGACACTTTTCATCTAATTGAATATTTGAGAGTTTGATTAATTAATTAAAACTGATTGTCTAATTAGCCGGAATAAAAAAAAAAGACGTGTGCAGCTTGCACTAGTCGTGCAAGCCTGGAGTCAACAGCGGAGCTTGTGATAACCCAGCTTTTACGTGGCTTGTCTAAGTTGTTTGTAGGTTTTGCGAGGTCATGCAAGGTTTTGCTAAGTTGTTGGTAGGCTTGGCTAAGTGGTTGCTAGGTTTTGCGAGGTCATGGTAATAATAATATATGGGGTTTTACGTGCCAAAACCACTTTCTGATTATGAGGCACGCCGTAGTGGGGGACTCCGGAAATTTTGACCACCTGGGGTTCTTTAACGTGCACCTAAATCTAAGTACACGGGTGTTTTCGCATTTCGCCCCAATCGAAATGCGGCCGCCGTGGGAGGTCATGGTAGGCTTGGCTAAGTTGTTTCTAGGTTTTGCTAAGTTGTTGTCCCGGCGGGCTTGACGCTGGAAGTTTTTGAGCAGTGGCAGGACGGGATCACTTTCTCGGCTACGTAGAGCGTTCAGGCGCCGACTCTCGCGTTCCCTGAACTGAAACTAGTGATCCTCGACTCGGCGTAGCGTCTTTTGAGCCGCAGCGTCGGTGCGGTGTTCCGGATCAGCTCGGCGGCGGCGCATTGATTCTCGCTTGGCAGTACGGCGCTCTTCCTGGTGAGCCGTTTCTTCTTCGGGCGTCCGGACTTTCTTCGGTTTTCCCATGGCAGCAGCACGTACGCACGGAGTAGAGGAGGCGAGAGGTGTGTCACCGCGCCGGCTGTTCAGAGCTTTTACTTGCCTGTAACGTCACGACTCCGTCCTACGCGCGTGGGGTGCGAGGAGGTTACGTGGCTCGGTGCTCTCGCAGGTGAACATCTTGAAGGGGCAGCGGAATATGGCGAAGACAGAAGGCAGGAACACACAGCTTTCTACGTTATGTTGCGCTGCCCCTTCAAGATGTTGAACCAGTACTAACTCGCCCAAATGTCGATCCTTCTCTCACAGGTGGTTGCTAGGAAACGCGAGGCGGCGCACAACTGGACTGCGTTTTCTGGTAACGCTCCACGGCGGAACTAAAAGCTTAAACTGCTGCGCTGTTAAAAAATAGTTTTAGTATCTCCAATCGACGGTAAACAACATTACCTTTACGTGGCACGTGGCTACGTGGCATTTGCATATTTGTAAACTTTCGCTAAAGTTAGCTGCGACGCCCTGTTTATAGTCATTCACAAGCATTAGCGGTATCTCGTTTTCTGCGAAGAAGAAAAGTTTAAGCAAAGAGTTTATAATCTACATTTACTTCCATTTTTTACATTTCTTTCCCTCATGGCTACTAAAATACTTGATAACTGATACATGAATGAATGAATGTGGGGTGTTTAGTGGCGCAAGGGCCAGGTACGGCCAAAGAGCGCCATGCCAGCGTTAAATAACTGATACATTCAAGGCTGGCTTGCTGTATTCGCATTTTATCACCCTGGCATATAAATAGGCTACGAAGAATGGAATAGCTGTACCAAACATTGTGCAACTTGACACACATTGTGAATAGCGTTTCCGTGTTTCATTATTTGATTTTTTTTTATTCGTATGGGCTGCCACGAGGCATAACATCAGCATTAAATTCAAAACAGGGTTTTTGACGAAATGCGCGTTCAAATCCTTGAAATTAGGGAAGCTGAGATAATGAAATGATTTTCTCTCGCTTGCTTTTACCACTGAGATACACATTTAAAAATGATTCGATGTGGTAATTGGCAACAATTATGCAAATGAGATTATTTACTTTCTAATCAAAAGAGCCATGCGATTATTCACAATGTAAGACTTGACTCTAACCATCCAGGGAATCCATAACCGCTTCAGAAATGAAAAAGAAAAGTTGACGCTGCTAATTTTTAGAGCGTAATTCGGCCAATTCCACACAGACAAGTCAAACTGAGCAGCCGAAGGGCGCAACTGACACGCACTTTGTAGACGCCCATCCGTGAATGACGTGACTAGCTTGCGCCTCATCGTTGGGTGAGCATCAATGGGTCGTCCTTATCAAGCCGCGATCGCTCCATAGCTTCATGCTTGCCCTACAGTGAGGCGCAAGCAGTCACGTCACTCACGGATGGGTGCCTACAAATGGCTTGACAGTTGCGCTCTTCGGCTGCTCAGTTTGGCTTGTCCGTGTGGAACTGGCCGGAAACAGCGCTGCCGAGCACCTTGCCGTTCGGTAAGCACTTCCTTTTGTCACAGACGCAGCAGATCCAAGGCAGACGATCACGGTTCACCGCATTGTTTTAGTATGCGTCCGATACACAAGAGCAGTTCATACTTAAAAAGTTTTCTTAAACTTCTTTAAAAAATTCGCGCTGCCATGAACCGCAAACCTGACGACCAGCTAAGACGTCGACCGCGTTCAGTGTAAATGATTGACGGGGTTTGACGCCCCAAAGCAAAGTAGGGGCTATGTAACATGCCGTAGTGAAGGGCTCCGAATGAAATTTGACGGACTGTGTTTCGTTAGCGTGCGCTAAAAAAATTCAGTACACGAGCATTTTTGAATTCCGCCTTCATCGTAACGCTTCCACCTAGAGTCGAACCGGTGACCTCGCGTTCAAGAGAAGTCGCGCGGCGTATCTGTGCATGCTAAAAGCCGCCGCGGCTGCTGCCTCGACGAGCTGTTTTGTGCGGCGTGTAACTGTTCCGCTCGAAGTCAGGTTCCGTTATCCGCCGGAGTATACGGTACCTGTGCGTCGTGTGGCGAGCATGGCGAGGAGAGGGTCGTGCGACGACGGTGCACGCATTGCTCGGACCACGACAAACGACGACGAGTCAGATCGCTATCGCGGCGGTTCGGCCCTGCCGCTCGGGCAGCACGCGTGAAAGACTCCCCTTGTGCGCGAGCTCGTGCTCCTCGGAAAGCAGCCTCTCTGCCGCATCGCTTGCGAGGAAGCTCGCTTCGGCGACGGCGGCAGCTGGTGCCCCGACCGACGGGGACGGCACAGCGCAGCGGGTCTTGCGAGATTGTGCCGATAAGGACCGTTCGCTTTTTGCGACGACGCGCGAGAGGCTGTGCATTGCTACCAGCCGCGCACGAGGGCGCTGCAAGCAGAACTACCGGCACGGCACGCCTGCTTGGCTCGTCTCCACCGCAGGACATTTCACCTCCTTGCCGGCTGTTCTCAAGTTTTCAGCCGACTCGAGTGCAAGCAACGACTACGGTGCGGCCGCTGACAGCGGAATTTGTGCATTACTGCCTATCAACGTCGTCGTATCGCCACCACTCGCGATCGTCACCGTAATCAGCAGCATTAGTAACAGCGTCCTAATTATGTCGATACACCTGAGGCTTCTGAAGGTTACTTCAAGTGGGGAGGGAGGAAGGTGGGATGAGGCGGCTCAATACATTTGCGAGAGCTGAAGATTCCCGAGGACTGCCCACTGTATTGCGTGAAGTCTCGCGGGAAAGCACTAAAGTCGCTTGTAGGTGGTGCATGTTGTTCCGCACATTTCTTTCCCGATACGCGACAGGCGTCTAGGAAAGGCGGCAATTAATGGGGTTACTGCGTAGATTCTTGTGCTCGGTATGACTTTCGCGTAAAAGAAAAGTAAGCCTAAAGCCCATTACAATGTCGGCAAAGCTAGGTCCACTAACTTCCCTAGTTAGTTTGGCGCTTAAATTACTCCCCATGCTATTGCGCGTGCTGACGACGATTTACACGATCAATAAACAGATTTGTCGAGATTTTCTTTCGTGGAAACAAACAAACAAACAAGAACCTATAGCACATTACAATGCCGGCTAGGACAAGTCGACTAAGCTCTCTTAAATGCGTTGGTTCGGTACATAAAGCAAACGCCATGCTGGTTCACGTGCCGACGCACTTTTGCACGACGAATGAACAGATTTGCCTAGACTGACTTTCGCGGGAAAAAAAACCGAACAAGCTTCAGCATATAGACCCGTTTCGCTTTGATCCCGTGGTGACGCGTCCATTGCTAGCCTCCGTTGCCTCCGTGTGTACAATGGATGTGTATGACGACCCGGTGCGGTTCAGCACACCTCTGCTCCGGCGGATACCGCGGACGCTGATTGGGCGAATGACACGAAGCTTTGACCACAACTTCAGAGGGCATGTAAGCGCTTTCTGAACCCATGCAGTACGCCTTGTCCAAACAGCGCGAGCAGCGTATACGGAGCCTGTACTAAAAGCGGGGTAGAAATGAATTTCAAGCTGTACGAACTTCCTGATTATGAATTAAAGCAGGATCACAGTGTCTTGCTCGTTCTTTAAAGCGAATGCCGTATGCAGGCAGCCGTATGCCATATGCCGTGGCCGACGAACGACCCTGAGCCGCCGTTGCCTAGCAACGCCTCAGCCGCGCTCTAACAGATGGCGCCGCCGTCGACGCCGCTGCCGTCGCCGCTCGCTCCACCTAAAGCCCCTTAAATTTCCTAAAGTACTGCCACGCTTTGAAGAATGCCGCCTCCTCCTCGCCTAGGCCGACGCCGCGTCGCTATTGGCCTAATAGCATCACGTGGGCCCTCGCGCCGTGCATCAGCGCCATTTTTGCTCCAGAAGCGTCTACGGAGTGGCGAGGAGCGCATGTTGGCGCCATTGCTAAGTTCGAGCAGTGTAGGTGGCGCCATGGTCGAGGAGGGAGAGTGAAAGAGAGGAGAAACGAGGACCGTTTCATCGGGCGAGGAGGAAAGGGCGCGCGGAGAGCCTTTCCTCCTCTCTGGCTTGGGCGATCCGGCGCGGCGCTGCTTGAAAGTATTGCTGTCGCGTGCGGCGGAACGATTTCGAGATGTTTTAGATGGTACTTTGTGAAATTTACGCCATGTCCGTTCATATAAGGTCGTCAGAGAAGCCTTTCGGTGCATCGGTAACTGCAGTAGGCAGAAATATCTCTTGGGGGCGCAAAAATGTGACGCGCTTTATCAGCCGCGGTGTACGCACATTATGTGTATGTGTTGTCAACTATTTTGCTTATATCAGTTTTAATTCAACAAAGAAATCCGCTGTCTTAGTATTAGCAGCATGAAATAGTAAATCTGCTCACTATCTGATTGCTTGGCGTAGGGAGTAAAACATAAAACATAAGAGCGCATGCTCGTGCATAACCAACCTAAGGCAACCACGAAACATCTTAGCGGCAGGCGCTGTCAAATATTTGTGATGCACCGGCATCGTTCTCGCGCATTTCAAGTCTAGTAGGCTTCAAATTGCCATATGTCTACGCTAGCCTTCCTGCATGAGGCCGATGGCGCTGCTCAACACAGCGATCACTGCGGTTGGTGAACCAGCACGATACGTATGTAAGCTGTGCGCTTCGGCATTGCCTTTTTGGCCTGTATACAGCCATAATATATGAGAGGGATCGCATAAAAAGAATGCGATGCCTATTTTTGAGGAGAAAATTTCTGTAATACGTGTGAGTGCGTCGTAGAGAACGGAACGAACACAACCAAAAATGTCGTTTATTATCCTCATTCTCGAAAAAGCAAGAGAAAACGGGCTAACGCCGCAATACGAGCATAGTCGCGCCGCACTACGTTTATAACTATATAACCGCTGATGCCGTATGCTTGGACTATACGGTATATAGAACAAAGATATCTGTAATCCAGCACCTACCACTGCTTGGGACGCTCGCGCAGTTCGTAAACAGTCCCTTTGCTGGACAAGCTTAATTCAGACTGTAAGGTATGCTGCAATTACTTGCCAAAGCTATGTTATTCAGGGGCGGAAACCTCATCCATCGACCCAAGTAGTCACGCAATGTAACCTGCAGCGAACAGTTTGAACGCTTGTCAAAGTATAACATCACAGCTCCTATCGTAGCAGAACGGTACCCACGCTGTTACTATCGTCGTGTATGTTTCATGGCTCTTAAACTGCAGCTTAGAAATAGAGGATAATACTGCAATAAGGTCACATTAGTGAAGGGAACATTCAGAAATACACAATTGATCTCCGAGGCTGATTGTAGGCTCAAATATGCGCGCACACATCGCGCTGCGTGTTCCGTCCACATCAACGCCAGCAGAAATTCCGGCCATGACGCCTTAAACCACTTCAGCACGTCTCACAGAACCGTTTACCACGTAGAAGACGCACGTCATACTAAACAGACCGTACGACCCGCGAAAACAAACGCCAGAACCTACCGCTGAGCGTATACCTGCCATGCAAAACACCGCTTTCACCCAAGCCAGTATGGCGCTGCTCATAGGCGGCGCCACTGCGTTCACAATATGGCGGCGCCTACGAAAAAACGGCCTATTTAGTCGTTATGGAGACCGCGAAAGAGACGCAACAACGACAGAACGAAGCGAGGAACGCGCCGCACGACTCGAGAAGCGTCGTAACGAAGATGCGGCTAGAAGTCGTGCCATGTCCCGGAGTGACTCCTCAACTGCGGAAGAAACCGCTTTTCTCTTGCTTTCGCAATTCAACTATGGTTAATCAGAGCTAAACCACAGGCAATTTTTATTTGGCAAACACTTTGAAGCAGCGACTTTTCACGTTTCTGACTCAGTACAGTTTGTCGGAGAGGTCACTAGCTGATTGTTTATTTTCTGCCTAATCACTCGCGGGTCTGCTTAGTTACTTTAAGTTTGTTCCTGCTGCGCACAATGCTTGGAACGTAGATGCATGTGCCGTACTTCGTAATGGCTTGTAGCAAAGACGTATTATCGCTAGTCACTCGCTTACTCTGAGGGCCGTCACTGAACATTCACCTTCGAACATTCGTGTGCTGTCGGTGTAGTTGCCGTCACCCATGCTTCGACCCGTTGAGTCAAGTGTGCGCCCATTCACCTATTCTTGGTACATTGGCGATAGAGTAGGCACAAGTTTGCGTGTAAGTCGAAGTACATGTGCTTAGATAAGGTGTCAGAAACTTACTATGCCAGGAAGCGGCGCTACTTTATTTGTCACTGTGTAACGAGCGGTAGTCACTCGAAGTTCCAGGTTTGAAATCCTTTCTTTGGAAGTTAGCGATACAACGTTTGCGGATGAGTTCTTTTTTTCCTTTCCTTTTTTCTTTGCCTCCGGGAAAGCTGTGTATCGTGGAGGGACGGTAGCGAAAGGGCAGTCCTTATGCAGCAGTCCGTGGACTTGGTCACACAGATTCATTTCATTTCTTAGAACGCCAGTCGCTATTTTCGCAGCTAACTGCAGCACACGTATTCTATCTACCATGCACTCCACATTTTTCAGCATGAATGGAGCACAAAGCAATGGCGAACACCCACTTGCATTTCCGACAGCTGATTAAACAGAGGCAGGACAGAAGTTATGATGGTTTCGTATTCGTGCGTTTCCGCTGAGGCAATGGACGGCGCACCGCCTAAAGTGTCATCGCGATTCTCCGGAGCAAACTGCTCCACGAAAAGGGTCATAGTCCAATAAAATGTCACCGAAGACAGGTTCACTCGCTCACTTCTCTGGAAAGCTCACCCGACGCATACAGCCCTCCCCATGCGATAGTCCACTTGTCGACGCCGATTTACACGACGAATAGACTGATTTGCCCAGACTGACTTTCGTGGGAAAATAGGCAAGCATATTGGTGGCGAGGACTTACGGAGTCTCGCCATCTATAGGAAGCTCCCCGCTTGCCTATAGTACGAGGGATAACGCGGCGCGTTGCTCATAGGTTTGGCTGTCGGCGCTCAATAAAAATTCAGAGCCCTTTCAGTATGTGAACATGGAAGACCAGCGATGTATCCCTACCCTCCACCCCAAACCTACCCTCCCTGTAGCCTACCCTCCGCCCAACCTAACGCGTCATTGCCAGAGTTTTGTCACCCACATCATTGAGGTTTCTTTCGCTTGCCTCGACCTTATCACTTAAAATTTTATTGTGGCTAATAGCTTACTGCATCATTGTTGGCGCGAACGTGCACGGATTTTAATTCATACTTTGTGTTGTTTCTGCAAATCTTGTCAATAGGAGAACAAACAAATTACAAGTAGCAGTGGCGGCTGCCTCATTCGTATTTTCTCACTTCAACATTTAATATTTTAGACGTTCTGGATGTCCACTGTAAGTACCATGCGCATACAGAATATATTTAAATATATACACAGGACAAAGTTTATTATATCTTTAAAGATAAGAAGGAAGCCAAGGAACAATTATTGCTAAAGGTATGGATAGCTTATGCCTATGGAGAGTGAATATGTTGCTATATCTTGACCTCGCTTCGAAATGCTTTGAGCGCTTTTTTGACCTTGAAAAAAGACCTCTAGACTATAGTGACCCCTCCGGCAGAGTCTTTTATCAACGGCGTGTGAAATGCACGTGAATGATGTCTCAGTATCGCTTCTCTTTCCAGTAAGCAAAACTAATGACTCATTAAAAACACTTCTAATAATTTACAACATTTATTAGGGATGGAAACATCGTCACTTGCATGCAGAAGTCATAAATATATACAAGGTGTCCCAATTAACTACCATGCACCAAGACTTTTAAAAACAGCAATGCGTTACTCGAATTCTGAACTGAAACTTGCAGCGCAAAACCTAAGACGGACCACAAAAGGAAGATACGACACACACTGGCCCTGACTGACGACTTCTTTATTTCTTTGTCGTCGATGCATATATAAACCCTAGGTCACACAACCGCGCAGGTGCACAGATTACAGTACAGAGATCTGCGAAATTATCACATACGAAAACGTAGGAAGTCAAAATTCAGATGGGTGCAGGGACAAAGAAGTGTCACTGATGCAATTATCGCATTGTCTTTTTAGGTGGTAGGCCTCTAAGGCAAGCCGCGCATGCTCATTCTTGCTTTTGCCAAGAATCGACGTCCCATCAAGTCGCGCCCCACAATTGTCGCAAAATTTTGTATGCGCAACAAGGTGCGCTCCTCTATCTACATGTATTTGCGCTGTAAGTTTAAGTTCAGAATTGTGTACCAACTAGTCCCAAATGAATTTTTACTGCGTTACTTGAAGAAAATCTAGTGAATATTGTTTCCAGTACAGTGGAGTAGCTGCCAGTAATTTTTCCGTTACTGAGATTTAATTAGGCAAACATAATTAATTATCTAACTCGAGACATACTGTCATAATTACCAAAGAGTCAATTACGAATTTGTAGGCACAGTCAAGGGACATCTAACTGTGGTATTTTCAGCGACCTACTAATTGCGCACTAATTTTTTTCCGACTGATAAATAAACCCTGCGAAATGTGGCGAATACCGCGTGACTGCGCTCCCATCCGCATCACAAAGCAGCGTCCTCGAACAGGCTTCTGCTGAGTTAGCCAGAACGAAATGAAGGGAAAATATAGCACTCCTTACAGATGGTTAACCAGCGAATCTAAAATGTACGGACCCGGTGTTTATCACTGGGTTAATCCCGACGGTTCATTAAACGACGACTTGGTAGGCTGCCAGGTCCTCGATACGGAGTCGTTGCTTGCGCTCGGCTGCATGAGCCTGTTCTTGTGCCCGGGCTGCAACATCGGGACGGTGTAGACGAGCTCGTTCCCGGTTCTGCTCGCGGCGTTGCTAATTGAAAGCTGCCTGATCCTCAGCAGTACGTATCGCGCGTGGCCTACCCATTTCGGATCCGGAGAGAAACTGCAGCGCGTCCGCACGGCTGCGACGGAGAGCAACGACGCCTCTACTGGCGCAGCCAATCGCGCGCCTCTCCTTCACTTCTCTTTTCGTACATTCGCATGGCGTTGCGCCGGGAGAGTTTTCGGCGTATATGCGACAGATGGACGGACGGACGAATCGGCTAGCCATATACAGCTTTGTTGTAAAACATCATGATCAAGCTAGTAACACGTTGCGTGTGGTGTTGGAAACAAGCTGTGATAGCTGTCGTCTTAGAGATAATGTGCACGGATGGTTCTTTTAGTTTGTCATAAAGCCTTTCCCCACAAAAGCGAATTGACGTCAGTGCAAATGTTCAAAGGGGCGTTTTGTGTCGTCTCCGCCGCCATGTCTTTCTCTAATAAGCAGAAGATAAAAATAATCCTTGACTTGGAATCTGCAAATGACAAGAGAAGGGCCACAAATATATAACACTCACTAAAGTGTGGCGGAGGACGAAACGCGTTGACTATCATCAGAAATGATGAAAAACTGAGACAGACCGGCAGCTTCAAGAAACAGCGGCGTAGGACTCCATCTCTGAGTCCTAGCCTACGCACGGATGTTCTAGCATTTATGGCCTGTAATGGTTGGGGTCGGGCATGAAATAGATGATAGCTGGCCCATGCCGTCGTCCAACTGATCCACGCTGAGGACGTTGTTGAAAGCAGGGACTTGTTCTCATCGAGAACGAGGAATATGGGATTTATTTACAGTATCTACATGAGAACGTTACAGTTCATCAGTCTAACATGACTGAAAAAGGAATGCACACTCAGCAGCTGCGCAACAGATGCTTATAAACACTATGTCCTCCATAGATCCCTATGTGAGGGGAAACGTCCGTTCAACCGTCGACCAATTCGGAGCGTCCAAAGTCATCGTAGCCGACCAACACCCTCTAGAGAACTCTAGCCGACCCGCCTTTGAGGGGGAGGATTTACACACTCACTTCCGCACAAGTTTCACTGATCACACCGAGGTGAGAGGGTTCTCGCAGACACGGATCCTGCCTCGAGCAGGCGCCTCTTGATCAGTGGCCGCCGCGTCTGTCCATTGACTGACGGCTTCTAAGGCCCGTGAGACGGCGCCACAAAACTTCTTATTCCAGGAGTTCCCCCGCCCCAATCATACCGTGACGGTGACGGCGAATCCACTAACAATACCTGGTCCGCCGACTGTGTGCAGACATAGCGGCGCCGTTCGGTTGGGGACTATCGTATTGTCGTCCTTACAAAGCGAGTCACCGCAGTAAACATGGTGGCGCAGATCGGCTGCTGACACGGCGCATTGTTGTTTTCCCAAAACGAGTCATCGCTGCGGGCCGGGCAGGATTCGACGGTCGCTTAATTCTCTAGTTCGCCAGCCCCGCAGCTGCAGCGGGCTTGGGAAAATTTTGCAGGTCGGCACCCCTGCAGGCCGTTCGTAACAGGCCTTAAACCCCCAGGCTAGCGTGCGGGACGTGGCCGCCCAGGTACCAACTTCCAAGTCATCACTTTGAAGGAGTCTAAACGACGGCCTTTCACCCGTATCACCTTAATTAGCACTAATGCTTGGAAGATAGGGACCTGTAGAATCGTCTAGATTTATCGAATTGAGTCCTCTCAAAGTCCGATGAGTCACCGGACTTTTTGAGCAACATCATATGCACATATGAAGCCAATTGTCACAGAAACGCCCCGGTAAATTTGCATAATTCTGGCTATTTGTGTAATACAATGCACACTGGGTAAAGCGCAACCGGCACCAGTACCAGTGGTTGTTCAATGTTGGGTGCGGAATTTACGCCAGTGCTATAATCAGTTCCACCTTCTTCGATCACACACTGATTCCACAGCGTTACGTGGACAAAAAAGTCCTTGAAGGAGTAGTGGATGAGTTTCTTAGCGAAGTGCCCCTGTCATGTTTTCCACATTTGTGGTATCAGCAAGATGGAGCACCGGCACACTGCAGCAGCCGAGCACAAAACTGGCTGGATGCGAATTTTCATGCGCATTAGATTGAAAGGCACGGGTCTGTGAATTGGCCGGCTAAGTCACCTGACCTCCAACCACTCCATTTCTTTCTTTGGGGTAATGTGAAAGTTGTTGCTTACTTGATCGAGGCGGACGTCAGATTAGCTCAAGACAAGGATAACGGATGTCTGCCGTAGAATTCGCGAACCAGTCACCAAGGAAGCCACTGAAGGTGTGATAAAGCGGACTCAGTACAGCGTAGCTGTAGGAGACTTATTCGAACCATTCTAGGCAGCATATGGTGTTCAACGGCGCTTACGATTCATAGATAATAAGGGCACACTGAAATCTGATGTATTTTTTGTTTGTTTTTTGGTCAGGCGTCCCGATTGCCAATTCGGCTCATATAGAAGTGGCTGTTTACTTTATTAAACGCATTGGCTTTCTCTTTCTCAACACGTGGGTCGATTCCTAGTCTGTTTATTTTGTTTTTATTTTCTGCCACGAGCTTGTTTTTTAAAGCAAGTATACACTCTCAAGAAAAATAAAACCGTCACTTTAATTTGGCTTTGGTCGGATGCAAGTTTCTGGCGCGAAATATAGCTGCGCGCACACTCTTTCGATGCGGTGCGAGCAGAGCCGAGTTTTTGAAACATTCTGTGCCGATTCCATTGCTTTTCGCGTTTCGTGCGTGGTTAGAGAGCAGCGTTATCAACGGGCTTTTGTTATCAATGTGATCAGTCCGCCTTGAAAGAGGGATAACAAGTGTGACGTAGAGAGGAAGGAATAGCTAGCTGCAAAGCCTCGAAACCTGCTGTTGGTGCTCCTTCCGTACCATTATCAAGGTGAGGCGCCGTCTCTTCGAGTTTGCGACAGGCAAAGCAGTTGCTTTCAATCAGTTTATTGAAGGCGCTGCTTTATGATGCGGGTGGGAGCGCAGTGAAGTGGTATTTTTTATATTTCGTGAGTTTTGTTTGCCAGTCAGAAAAAAATTGCACGCAATTACTACGTCGCTGAAAACACAGCAGTTAGATATCATTATGGGGTGCCTACAAATGCCTCATTGACCCTTTGATAGTTAGGACAGTACTTCTCGAACTGGATAATTAATTTCAATTGTCGAATGAAATTTTAAGAACGAAATACTTACTGGCGGCTACTCCACTGTACTGGAAACAATATGCACTAGGTTTTCTTCAAGTAACGCAATTGCTCTTTCTTTAAGACTTGGTGCATGATAGTTGGGGCACACTGTATAATTCACTCAATAACCGAAATGAGGCCAAGCCGGATTCACTCAAAATCAGAATCAACAGCAATCATGCGCAGGAGCACTTATACTCGGACTCACAGAAAAAGAAAAAAAAAAAGAAGTCAGAGAAAGGCTGCAGTTTCGCCGGAAAGGCGATGCAGTATTAGTGGTAGCGAAGTATACGACAATTACACGAAGGAAGATTACACCACCCAGAGATGCCAGATACTTGGCGTTGGGAGAGAACTTAGGCTGTGAAATTTAACTGTCTCCTACTATGAGGTCTTGTAAATTCTCATATAAGGCCATCACATCAGTGAACAATTCTTCGAGGTAACACGAAGTTTCTTCAAGTGCAAGAGAGAGAGAGAGAGAAGAAACTTTATCAATGAATGGCCGGCAGTTTCGTTGTGGTGGCCTCAGGTGGCGGCTCCAAGTCCTTGGACTCGGGCGGCATCTTTGGCTTTCCGGACGGCCCAGAGCTGGTCTGCCAACTCTGAACTTTTGAGAGCCGCCTCCCAGCGGTGGCGACGCCGATGGAGAAGGTCCCCGGCGGGCCCCGCAGCTGGGGCGGCGTCGGGGAGAAGCGAGCTCGAGGCTTCCCGTACTGTGGTAACGGCCGCGATTACGGACGCGTCGCGAACGGATGTGGTCCCATTACCGTGGTTGCCGGCACATTCTCAGAGCATATGTCGCAGCGTTGCTCGCTGTCCGCAAGCTTTACAGGCATCTGTTGGATATAAACCTGGTTAGATGTGATGTAGGACCGCGGGGCTAGGGTAGCTGCCTGTCTGGAGCAAGCGTAAAGTTACGGCCTCATTCCTATTTAACTTGTCGTGTGGTGGCGGGAATGTGCGTCTTTGGAGTCTGTAGTGTTGGGTGAGATCTCTGAACGTGGTCAGGCGATCGCCCCACGCCCATTGTGATTCTTGTTGCCGCATTTCTGTTGTAGTGTCCTGATCAGGCAGATCCGATGCCCCGCTCTCGGGGGCGGGGGCGGCGGCCACATAATCTGCGGCGGCTCGGCGTGTGAGACCTCGAGCCGTGGCGTGGGCCGCCTCGTTGCCCGCGAGCGGGACATCGGTGTGTGCCGGGGTCCAGAGGAGGAAGACTGTAGAATTTTGGGGTTGCGAGGGCGATGACGAGTCGCCGTCGTCATAAATTTGGAGTATGCGGACCGCTTCCCGCGAGACGCGACCGTGCGCGAAGCCGCGGATTGCCGCCTGCGAGTCGCTGATCACGATCGCAGCACTAGGCACCGTGGCCAGTGCTAGGGCTATTGCGGCTTCTTCGGCCGCCTCCGTGTGTCCCGTGGTCACTGTAGCGCTCACGAGGCACTTTCCCGTGCGGTCTACAACCGCGATCGCGTGTGCGCTTTTCTCTCCTTCATATCGCGCAGCGTCTACGTACACCGCCTCGTTGCTGTTGCCAAACTTCTTCTGAAGGTCTCTTGCTCGTTTGTTGCGTCTCGCTGCGTGGTGCGTCGGGTGCATGTTTTTGGGAAGCGGCGAAGCGGTTTTGGGAAGTGCAAGAAATATATATATATATATATATATATATATATATATATATATATATATATATATATATAGTAAGCAACTTGCCGGAGGTGGGAAACGACCCCACAACCTTCACATTTCGGTTCCCACCTGCGGAAAGTTGTTTCTTCATCCACTTTAATTTCCAATAATTTATCGTTTCTTTATTTCATTTATTAAGTACAAGTAATTTCTTCTATGTTGTCCTTGGTGCCAGTGTTTGTTGGCTTCTTATGATATGACTAATAAAAATCGGGCCCCTCGGTTAATACACTTTGTTCTCGTTTATTACATAACGAGGGTCTCGAATCCGGCAACATTGATGCCTTCAGGTGGCATTTGTGGGTTTATTGACCAGTTGCCTTCACCCAAAAAGATCACGTTCTCGTGGCGCCTGCGGCAAAAAGGACGTTCCACGCACGCCGCCAAGATCTGTGAGCGGTGGCGCTGGCTAACACTCCCAGGGGTCTACTGGGTTCTAAGTGGATGGGGAAACGGCGCCGCGGTAGCTCAATTGGTAAAGCATCGCACGCGAAATGCGAAGGTTGTGGGTTCGGTTCCCACCTGCGGCAAGTTGTTTATTCATCCACTTTAATTTGCATTAATTTATCGTTTCTTTATTTCATTTATTAAGTACAAGTAGTTTCCCCTATGTTGTCCTTGGTGTCAGTGTTTGTTGGCTTCTTATGATATGACTATATATATATATATATATATATATATATATATATATATATCGGACACATTGGTTCCATATATATATATATATATGGAACCAATGTGTCCGTGCACAATGTTTCGCTTTCGCTGCGAGCGCGTTCTCGCACCGTGCCACAGCGTGTTAGCATTTGGCCGTACACAAGCAACTGTTGCGTGGTCGCCATCAGAGCTGTTCAAAAATAATTTCGTTATAACTAGGGTCTTCGAGGCCGCGACGACTTGTGATGTGCCGTCGCGATGATTCAGCATCTTTTTCTTCTAATTTTTCGGATGTTTCAATGTCGTTATTTATGTCATTTATTATGTCATGCTTATTTTTTAATATGCTTCTTACCATTCTTTTTCCATTCCAGTGAACTTGCCAGTATCTAGCATCAGCAAGCTCACAGACCAAAAGCTTCATTACATTAGCCAGGCAGCGCGCGCGGGCGAGCGTCTCAATGCGTGCTTCCTGCTACGCACCGAACATCGCAGCCCCGACGCCGTAGCAGAAATCTTTCTCGCTGAAGTGCTTGCTGCAAATCCGAGTTGCAGCCGATGGCTGCTTGCCTGTTCTGAGTTTCACGATTCAAGCTTCACGCAGCTTCTTGTCCTGCGGGCACGTGTGAAGGCTGACACCGCGGGCTTCGTTGCGTACGTCCGGCACTGTGGCAGCGAGCAGTAGCCTACCTTGTTGGACACCTTCAAAGGCAGCCGCTACCTATTATACTTTTTCCAAGTGTTGTCATGCAGACAACCGAAATGGAAAAATCTCCCCACTTAATCAGAACCGCATCGCAGGTGGGACTTCACAGCTTGCTTCGGCGCTTCCGAAGCAGCCGACGCGGCCGCTGTGCCTACGTGATCCCCATATCACGTCACGCCGACGGCGGCGCAAGCTTTTCCAGTGTTGGAGCTCCCCCCCCCACAACCCATTAAAATGCTGGCGAAGCCAGGTCCACTCACTTCTATGGGAAGCGTTGGCTCGACGCATAAATCACTCCTCGTGCTAATGCATGTGCTGATGCCGATTCACACGAGAAGTAATCTGATTCGCCCAGTTTGACTTCCGCGGTAAAAAAGGTAAGTCTATAATGCGGTAAAATGCGAGCGAAGCCAGATCTACTAGCTTCCCTTGAAAGCGTTGGTACGGCGCATAAAGTACTCCCCGTGCTCTGCAGGTGCCGACACCCTTTTACACGATGTCATAAACACGTTTGTCCAGATTTATTTTCACAAGAAAAGAAGGCAAGATAGTATGTTCGTACATTAAAATGTCGGCGAAGCCAGGTCAACTAGCTTCTCTTAAATGTGTTGATTCGGTGCATAAATCACTCCCCATGCTAATCCACGTACTGACGTCCGTTTACACGACGAATAAACAGAATTGCCAGAAATGAATACCGCTAAAAAAAGAAAAGAGGGTCAGCATACATAGCCCAATAAAATGTCAGCAATTCCATGGGCGGCTTACACGAATATCCAATAACGAATTGAAGAACGCGTTCTAGTGCGGACTAGGAATCGTCTAGGGAACGTTTAGGAACGCTTTCTTAAATTCATTATTTTCGTTATTAAATGTTCCTACAAGCAGCCCCAGGTCCACTCACTCCTCGGGAACGTGAAGACTCGACCCATGCTAATTAATTCGCTGACGTCGAAACAGGCAGACTGACTTTCGCAGAAAAAGGTAAGCCTAAATGTTGGCGAATCCATGCAGGTCCCCTCAGAACCCTGGAAAGCGAGGGGCTGGACGTATACATCAATCCCCGTGCAAACGCACGGGCTGAGACTGATTTGGCACGATTTGGCAAGATTCGCAGAAAAAAAAGGGACATCCAGTAAAATGTCGCCGAAGCCATGGCGGTCGAATAAATTCTGTTGGTTCGACGCGTAAGTCACTCCCCATATGTCAACTTTCTGTCACAGAGGGTGGCAAATATAAAGTTTATGGATTTAAAATCCCCTCCCATCACACTTGGGAACAAGGGGACCCCGCAAGGGTCGGTGCTATCACCCTTCCTATTCAACATAGCGATGAGGGGTCTACCGGCGGAACTCAATAACATTAAATCGATAAAATTTAACATGTACGCGGATGATATCAGCATCTGGGTTAACAGTGAGAGTGACGCAGCCATCGAACTTAAACTACAGATAGCGGCGAATATGGTGGAAGACTATGTGGCCAGAAGAGGCTTGGCGTGCTCGCCACAGAAACCGGAGCTATTAATCACTGAGCCAAAACATCAAAGGGGACACGCTGGGAGCAGCAGATCCATCAATGTTTTCGTAAACGAAAATTAGGTTCCCAAGGTGGAGGAAATGAGAATTCTGGGCATTTATATCCAGAGAAATGAATGCAACCTCACGACAATCAAGAAGTTAGAAGGATACGGGGCGCAGGTCACGGGGATATTTAGGAGAGTGGCACTCAAACGCATGGGCCTTAAAAAGAACAGCCTCCTCAGACTCATTCAAGTCTTCATTCTTAGCCGAATAGCGTATGCCACACCATATCTTGTGTTTAAATAAGAAAAGGAGAAAATAGATGCGATCATTAGGAAGAGCGTTAACAGAGCCCTAGGGCTCCCAGACTGGACCTCGACAGACCTCATCCTCAAAATGGGGGTTCACAACACGTTAGTTGAGCTCACTGAGGCAGTACGAGTGTCTCAGTTGGAAAGATTAAGCCAGTCTAAAACAGCGAGAAAAATCATGGAATGGGTAGGAATCCAATGCTACAGGAGTGCCCCGACTGGCAAGAAGGACATTCCGTTGGACGTGCGTAAACGCTTCCAAATTGCCCCCCCCCCCCCCCCCCCCGCTCCCTAACTAAAAATATGCATCTTATCGACAACAAAGAGAGGAGAGCTCACAGGGCTAAGGCTCTAGTAAATAAACTTAAAAACACTGGCGCATAAAGTAGCGTACGTGGACGCTGCTTGCGGCAGAGACGGGGTTGCGGTATCGACGGTGGTTGATGGCGACGGGTGCGTTAAGATAGCGTGCTCCACGTGCGCGAGGGACGCCTGTACGGCCGTGGAGGTTGCAGTAGCGCTCGCTAGTACGGGTACAAAAGAGGGAGTCATACTATGCGATATAAAATTAGCTATCCGAAATTTAAGCAAAGGGAGAATTTCGGAAGAGGCCCTCCAAATTCTACTCAAGAACCCTCCTAGGAGGGACATACCTTTTATTTTGGTTCCTACCCATGAAGTCCCTGGTAAGGAAGCCGCTCACGAGCTCTCTCGAGCACTCTACCACCGGGCAACTCTAGAGCAGCCAGTTCTAGGGATAAGAGATAACGTCATCACGTACAGGAAAATTTTAGATCATTACCAAGCCGAAAGAAGAATCTTTCCGCCTCCGCATCGGTCTCTCTCTCTGGAAGACGCTCGCATTTGGCGGCGCCTCCAGGGAAACAATTATGCATCATCATAATGGATCTACTTAACTCAGCCGAGGGACTATAACGACGCCCTCTGCAAAAATTTCAAGGGGAAAGGTACGCTACACCATATAATGTGGGAGTGTGCTGGCTCCCCAGGGGCCAAGGAAAACATTGACACTAGAGAAGCCTCGGAGGCCTTGCTACAGAGCGAGGCTGAAGACTACCAGCGCCGAGAATCCGCCTGGCCGTTGAGGCCGTGAAGACTCGACGTCCGCAACGCACGCGGTCTGCTTCCTCCCCCCCCCCCCCCCACTACATTCGTGTAGGTAAAGAGGTGGGCAGCCCAGCTCGGCGCAATAATAAAGTTTTCAATCATTCAATCTCCATGCTAATCCACGTTGATTAACACGACGAATAAACCGATTTGCCCAGACTGGCTTTCACAGAAAAAGGTAAGCCTATAATAGTCCAGTAAAATGACGGTGAAAGCAGATTGAATTCTTTTTTTTTTTCCAGAGACTCGTTCAACACATAAATAACTCCCCATGCTAATCCACGTGCTGGACGCTGACTCACACAAATATCGTTTCAGCGAGGTTCAATAAATCCTTTTAAAAACACTGTTTCTTCACATAGATCACTTCTCACGCATGCGCAGATGCCTTTTTACGCGATAAATAACCGAATAGGCGAAGAATAATTTTCTCCCAGAAATGATAAAAACACAAGATACGGCGCATAACGGAAATGGAATAATAATGATTGAAAAAATGGTAAGCCTATAGCCCATTAAAATATCATTTTTCCGACGAAAAATAAAGTACCTCTAAAGCGCTGGTTCTCCATATATATCAGTCCCAGGGCATGCGTAGAGGCTGTTTAACGCGATAAATGAACGATTAGGCAAAGAATAACTTTCCCCCTAAAATTGAAAAAATGGTAAGCCTATAGCCCATGAAAATATCATTTTTCCGTCGAAAAATAAAGTACCTCTAAGGCGCTAGTTCTCCGCATATATCAGTCCCAGGGCATGCGTAGAGGCTGTTTAACGCGATAAATGAACGATTAAGCAAAGAATAATTTTCCCCCTAAAATTGAAAAAACGGTAAGCCTATAGCCCATGAAAATATCATTTTTCCGTCGAAAAATAAAGTACCTCTAAGGCGCTAGTTCTCCGCATATATCAGTCCCAGGGCATGCGTAGAGGCCGTTTAACGCGATAAATGAACGATTAAGCAAAGAATAATTTTCCCCCTAAAATTGAAAAAACGGTAAGCCTATAGCCCATGAAAATATCATTTTTCCGTCGAAAAATAAAGTACCTCTAAGGCGCTAGTTCTCCGCATATATCAGTCCCAGGGCATGCGTAGAGGCTGTTTAACGCGATAAATGAACGATTAAGCAAAGAATAATTTTCCCCCTAAAATTGAAAAAACGGTAAGCCTATAGCCCATGAAAATATCATTTTTCCGTCGAAAAATAAAGTACCTCTAAGGCGCTAGTTCTCCGCATATATCAGTCCCAGGGCATGCGTAGAGGCCGTTTAACGCGATAAATGAACGATTAAGCAAAGAATAATTTTCCCCCTAAAATTGAAAAAACGGTAAGCCTATAGCCCACGAAAATATCATTTTTCCGACGAAAAATAAAGTACCTCTAAAGTGCTGGTTCTCCACATATATCAGTCCCAGGGCATGCGCAGAGGCTGTTTAACGCGATAAATGAACGATTAAGCAAAGAATAATTTTCCCCCTAAAATTGAAAAAACGGTAAGCCTATAGCCCACGAAAATATCATTTTTCCGACGAAAAATAAAGTACCTCTAAAGCGCTGGTTCTCCACATATATCAGTCCCAGGGCATGCGTAGAGGCTGTTTAACGCGATAAATGAACGATTAGGCAAAGAATAATTTTCCCCCTAAAATTGAAAAAATGGTAAGCCTATAGCCCACGAAAATATCATTTTTCCGTCGAAAAATAAAGTACCTCTAAGGCGCTAGTTCTCCGCATATATCAGTCCCAGGGCATGCGTAGAGGCCGTTTAACGCGATAAATGAACGATTAGGCAAAGAATAATTTTCCCCCTAAAATTGAAAAAACGGTAAGCCTATAGCCCACGAAAATATCATTTTTCCGACGAAAAATAAAGTACCTCTAAAGTGCTGGTTCTCCACATATATCAGTCCCAGGGCATGCGTAGAGGCTGTTTAACGCGATAAATGAACGATTAAGCAAAGAATAATTTTCCCCCTAAAATTGAAAAAACGGTAAGCCTATAGCCCACGAAAATATCATTTTTCCGACGAAAAATAAAGTACCTCTAAAGTGCTGGTTCTCCACATATATCAGTCCCAGGGCATGCGTAGAGGCCGTTTAACGCGATAAATGAACGATTAGGCAAAGAATAATTTTCCCCCTAAAATTGAAAAAACGGTAAGCCTATAGCCCATGAAAATATCATTTTTCCGTCGAAAAATAAAGTACCTCTAAGGCGCTAGTTCTCCGCATATATCAGTCCCAGGGCATGCGTAGAGGCCGTTTAACGCGATAAATGAACGATTAGGCAAAGAATAATTTTCCCCCTAAAATTGAAAAAACGGTAAGCCTATAGCCCACGAAAATATCATTTTTCCGACGAAAAATAAAGTACCTCTAAAGTGCTGGTTCTCCACATATATCAGTCCCAGGGCATGCGTAGAGGCCGTTTAACGCGATAAATGAACGATTAAGCAAAGAATAATTTTCCCCCTAAAATTGAAAAAATGGTAAGCCTATAGCCCATGAAAATATCATTTTTCCGTCGAAAAATAAAGTACCTCTAAGGCGCTAGTTCTCCGCATATATCAGTCCCAGGGCATGCGTAGAGGCCGTTTAACGCGATAAATGAACGATTAAGCAAAGAATAATTTTCCCCCTAAAATTGAAAAAACGGTAAGCCTATAGCCCACGAAAATATCATTTTTCCGACGAAAAATAAAGTACCTCTAAAGTGCTGGTTCTCCACATATATCAGTCCCAGGGCATGCGCAGAGGCTGTTTAACGCGATAAATGAACGATTAAGCAAAGAATAATTTTCCCCCTAAAATTGAAAAAACGGTAAGCCTATAGCCCACGAAAATATCATTTTTCCGACGAAAAATAAAGTACCTCTAAAGCGCTGGTTCTCCACATATATCAGTCCCAGGGCATGCGTAGAGGCTGTTTAACGCGATAAATGAACGATTAGGCAAAGAATAATTTTCCCCCTAAAATTGAAAAAATGGTAAGCCTATAGCCCACGAAAATATCATTTTTCCGTCGAAAAATAAAGTACCTCTAAGGCGCTAGTTCTCCGCATATATCAGTCCCAGGGCATGCGTAGAGGCCGTTTAACGCGATAAATGAACGATTAGGCAAAGAATAATTTTCCCCCTAAAATTGAAAAAACGGTAAGCCTATAGCCCACGAAAATATCATTTTTCCGACGAAAAATAAAGTACCTCTAAAGTGCTGGTTCTCCACATATATCAGTCCCAGGGCATGCGTAGAGGCTGTTTAACGCGATAAATGAACGATTAAGCAAAGAATAATTTTCCCCCTAAAATTGAAAAAACGGTAAGCCTATAGCCCACGAAAATATCATTTTTCCGTCGAAAAATAAAGTACCTCTAAGGCGCTAGTTCTCCGCATATATCAGTCCCAGGGCATGCGTAGAGGCCGTTTAACGCGATAAATGAACGATTAGGCAAAGAATAATTTTCCCCCTAAGATTGAAAAAACGGTAAGCCTATAGCCCACGAAAATATCATTTTTCCGACGAAAAATAAAGTACCTCTAAAGTGCTGGTTCTCCACATATATCAGTCCCAGGGCATGCGCAGAGGCTGTTTAACGCGATAAATGAACGATTAAGCAAAGAATAATTTTCCCCCTAAAATTGAAAAAACGGTAAGCCTATAGCCCACGAAAATATCATTTTTCCGACGAAAAATAAAGTACCTCTAAAGTGCTGGTTCTCCACATATATCAGTCCCAGGGCATGCGTAGAGGCCGTTTAACGCGATAAATGAACGATTAGGCAAAGAATAATTTTCCCCCTAAAATTGAAAAAACGGTAAGCCTATAGCCCATGAAAATATCATTTTTCCGTCGAAAAATAAAGTACCTCTAAGGCGCTAGTTCTCCGCATATATCAGTCCCAGGGCATGCGTAGAGGCCGTTTAACGCGATAAATGAACGATTAGGCAAAGAATAATTTTCCCCCTAAAATTGAAAAAACGGTAAGCCCACGAAAATATCATTTTTCCGACGAAAAATAAAGTACCTCTAAAGTGCTGGTTCTCCACATATATCAGTCCCAGGGCATGCGTAGAGGCCGTTTAACGCGATAAATGAACGATTAAGCAAAGAATAATTTTCCCCCTAAAATTGAAAAAATGGTAAGCCTATAGCCCATGAAAATATCATTTTTCCGTCGAAAAATAAAGTACCTCTAAGGCGCTAGTTCTCCGCATATATCAGTCCCAGGGCATGCGTAGAGGCCGTTTAACGCGATAAATGAACGATTAAGCAAAGAATAATTTTCCCCCTAAAATTGAAAAAACGGTAAGCCTATAGCCCACGAAAATATCATTTTTCCGACGAAAAATAAAGTACCTCTAAAGTGCTGGTTCTCCACATATATCAGTCCCAGGGCATGCGCAGAGGCTGTTTAACGCGATAAATGAACGATTAAGCAAAGAATAATTTTCCCCCTAAAATTGAAAAAACGGTAAGCCTATAGCCCACGAAAATATCATTTTTCCGACGAAAAATAAAGTACCTCTAAAGCGCTGGTTCTCCACATATATCAGTCCCAGGGCATGCGTAGAGGCTGTTTAACGCGATAAATGAACGATTAGGCAAAGAATAATTTTCCCCCTAAAATTGAAAAAATGGTAAGCCTATAGCCCACGAAAATATCATTTTTCCGTCGAAAAATAAAGTACCTCTAAGGCGCTAGTTCTCCGCATATATCAGTCCCAGGGCATGCGTAGAGGCCGTTTAACGCGATAAATGAACGATTAGGCAAAGAATAATTTTCCCCCTAAAATTGAAAAAACGGTAAGCCTATAGCCCACGAAAATATCATTTTTCCGACGAAAAATAAAGTACCTCTAAAGTGCTGGTTCTCCACATATATCAGTCCCAGGGCATGCGTAGAGGCTGTTTAACGCGATAAATGAACGATTAAGCAAAGAATAATTTTCCCCCTAAAATTGAAAAAACGGTAAGCCTATAGCCCACGAAAATATCATTTTTCCGTCGAAAAATAAAGTACCTCTAAGGCGCTAGTTCTCCGCATATATCAGTCCCAGGGCATGCGTAGAGGCCGTTTAACGCGATAAATGAACGATTAGGCAAAGAATAATTTTCCCCCTAAAATTGAAAAAACGGTAAGCCTATAGCCCACGAAAATATCATTTTTCCGACGAAAAATAAAGTACCTCTAAAGTGCTGGTTCTCCACATATATCAGTCCCAGGGCATGCGTAGAGGCTGTTTAACGCGATAAATGAACGATTAAGCAAAGAATAATTTTCCCCCTAAAATTGAAAAAACGGTAAGCCTATAGCCCACGAAAATATCATTTTTCCGACGAAAAATAAAGTACCTCTAAAGTGCTGGTTCTCCACATATATCAGTCCCAGGGCATGCGTAGAGGCCGTTTAACGCGATAAATGAACGATTAGGCAAAGAATAATTTTCCCCCTAAAATTGAAAAAACGGTAAGCCTATAGCCCATGAAAATATCATTTTTCCGTCGAAAAATAAAGTACCTCTAAGGCGCTAGTTCTCCGCATATATCAGTCCCAGGGCATGCGTAGAGGCCGTTTAACGCGATAAATGAACGATTAGGCAAAGAATAATTTTCCCCCTAAAATTGAAAAAAACGGTAAGCCTATAGCCCATGAAAATATCATTTTTCCGTCGAAAAATAAAGTACCTCTAAGGCGCTAGTTCTCCGCATATATCAGTCCCAGGGCATGCGTAGAGGCCGTTTAACGCGATAAATGAACGATTAGGCAAAGAATAATTTTCCCCCTAAAATTGAAAAAACGGTAAGCCTATAGCCCACGAAAATATCATTTTTCCGACGAAAAATAAAGTACCTCTAAAGAGCTGGTTCTCCACATATATCAGTCCCAGGGCATGCGTAGAGGCTGTTTAACGCGATAAATGAACGATTAGGCAAAGAATAATTTTCCCCCTAAAATTGAAAAAACGGTAAGCCTATAGCCCATGAAAATATCATTTTTCCGTCGAAAAATAAAGTACCTCTAAAGTGCTGGTTCTCCACATATATCAGTCCCAGGGCATGCGTAGAGGCTGTTTAACGCGATAAATGAACGATTAAGCAAAGAATAATTTTCCCCCTAAAATTGAAAAAACGGTAAGCCTATAGCCCATGAAAATATCATTTTTCCGTCGAAAAATAAAGTACCTCTAAGGCGCTAGTTCTCCGCATATATCAGTCCCAGGGCATGCGTAGAGGCCGTTTAACGCGATAAATGAACGATTAAGCAAAGAATAATTTTCCCCCTAAAATTGAAAAAACGGTAAGCCTATAGCCCATGAAAATATCATTTTTCCGTCGAAAAATAAAGTACCTCTAAGGCGCTAGTTCTCCGCATATATCAGTCCCAGGGCATGCGTAGAGGCCGTTTAACGCGATAAATGAACGATTAAGCAAAGAATAATTTTCCCCCTAAAATTGAAAAAACGGTAAGCCTATAGCCCACGAAAATATCATTTTTCCGACGAAAAATAAAGTACCTCTAAAGCGCTGGTTCTCCACATATATCAGTCCCAGGGCATGCGTAGAGGCTGTTTAACGCGATAAATGAACGATTAGGCAAAGAATAATTTTCCCCCTAAAATTGAAAAAACGGTAAGCCTATAGCCCACGAAAATATCATTTTTCCGTCGAAAAATAAAGTACCTCTAAGGCGCTAGTTCTCCGCATATATCAGTCCCAGGGCATGCGTAGAGGCCGTTTAACGCGATAAATGAACGATTAGTGAAAAGAATAATTTTCCCCCTAAAATTGAAAAAACGGTAAGCCTATAGCCCACGAAAATATCATTTTTCCGACGAAAAATAAAGTACCTCTAAAGTGCTGGTTCTCCACATATATCAGTCCCAGGGCATGCGTAGAGGCCGTTTAACGCGATAAATGAACGATTAGGCAAAGAATAATTTTCCCCCTAAAATTGAAAAAACGGTAAGCCTATAGCCCACGAAAATATCATTTTTCCGTCGAAAAATAAAGTACCTCTAAGGCGCTAGTTCTCCGCATATATCAGTCCCAGGGCATGCGTAGAGGCCGTTTAACGCGATAAATGAACGATTAGGCAAAGAATAATTTTCCCCCTAAAATTGAAAAAACGGTAAGCCTATAGCCCACGAAAATATCATTTTTCCGTCGAAAAATAAAGTACCTCTAAGGCGCTAGTTCTCCGCATATATCAGTCCCAGGGCATGCGTAGAGGCCGTTTAACGCGATAAATGAACGATTAAGCAAAGAATAATTTTCCCCCTAAAATTGAAAAAACGGTAAGCCTATAGCCCACGAAAATATCATTTTTCCGACGAAAAATAAAGTACCTCTAAAGCGCTGGTTCTCCGCATATATCAGTCCCAGGGCATGCGTAGAGGCCATTTAACGCGATAAATGAACGATTAAGCAAAGAATAATTTTCCCCCTAAAATTGAAAAAACGGTAAGCCTATAGCCCACGAAAATATCATTTTTCCGACGAAAAATAAAGTACCTCTAAAGCGCTGGTTCTCCACATATATCAGTCCCAGGGCATGCGTAGAGGCCGTTTAACGCGATAAATGAACGATTAGGCAAAGAATAATTTTCCCCCTAAAATTGAAAAAACGGTAAGCCTATAGCCCACGAAAATATCATTTTTCCGACGAAAAATAAAGTACCTCTAAAGCGCTGGTTCTCCACATATATCAGTCCCAGGGCATGCGTAGAGGCTGTTTAACGCGATAAATGAACGATTAGGCAAAGAATAATTTTCCCCCTAAAATTGAAAAAACGGTAAGCCTATAGCCCACGAAAATATCATTTTTCCGACGAAAAATAAAGTACCTCTAAGGCGCTAGTTCTCCGCATATATCAGTCCCAGGGCATGCGTAGAGGCCGTTTAACGCGATAAATGAACGATTAGGCAAAGAATAATTTTCCCCCTAAAATTGAAAAAACGGTAAGCCTATAGCCCACGAAAATATCATTTTTCCGACGAAAAATAAAGTACCTCTAAGGCGCTAGTTCTCCGCATATATCAGTCCCAGGGCATGCGTAGAGGCCGTTTAACGCGATAAATGAACGATTAGGCAAAGAATAATTTTCCCCCTAAAATTGAAAAAACGGTAAGCCTATAGCCCACGAAAATATCATTTTTCCGACGAAAAATAAAGTACCTCTAAAGCGCTGGTTCTCCGCATATATCAGTCCCAGGGCATGCGTAGAGGCCGTTTAACGCGATAAATGAACGATTAAGCAAAGAATAATTTTCCCCCTAAAATTGAAAAAACGGTAAGCCTATAGCCCACGAAAATATCATTTTTCCGACGAAAAATAAAGTACCTCTAAAGCGCTGGTTCTCCACATATATCAGTCCCAGGGCATGCGTAGAGGCCGTTTAACGCGATAAATGAACGATTAAGCAAAGAATAATTTTCCCCCTAAAATTGAAAAAACGGTAAGCCTATAGCCCACGAAAATATCATTTTTCCGACGAAAAATAAAGTACCTCTAAGGCGCTAGTTCTCCGCATATATCAGTCCCAGGGCATGCGTAGAGGCCGTTTAACGCGATAAATGAACGATTAGGCAAAGAATAATTTTCCCCCTAAAATTGAAAAAACGGTAAGCCTATAGCCCACGAAAATATCATTTTTCCGACGAAAAATAAAGTACCTCTAAAGCGCTGGTTCTCCGCATATATCAGTCCCAGGGCATGCGTAGAGGCCGTTTAACGCGATAAATGAACGATTAAGCAAAGAATAATTTTCCCCCTAAAATTGAAAAAACGGTAAGCCTATAGCCCACGAAAATATCATTTTTCCGACGAAAAATAAAGTACCTCTAAAGCGCTGGTTCTCCGCATATATCAGTCCCAGGGCATGCGTAGAGGCCGTTTAACGCGATAAATGAACGATTAAGCAAAGAATAATTTTCCCCCTAAAATTGAAAAAACGGTAAGCCTATAGCCCACGAAAATATCATTTTTCCGACGAAAACTAAAGTACCTCTAAAGCGCTGGTTCTCCGCATATATCAGTCCCAGGGCATGCGTAGAGGCCGTTTAACGCGATAAATGAACGATTAGGCAAAGAATAATTTTCCCCCTAAAATTGAAAAAACGGTAAGCCTATAGCCCACGAAAATATCATTTTTCCGACGAAAAATAAAGTACCTCTAAAGCGCTGGTTCTCCACATATATCAGTCCCAGGGCATGCGTAGAGGCCGTTTAACGCGATAAATGAACGATTAGGCAAAGAATAATTTTCCCCCTAAAATTGAAAAAACGGTAAGCCTATAGCCCACGAAAATATCATTTTTCCGACGAAAAATAAAGTACCTCTAAAGCGCTGGTTCTCCACATATATCAGTCCCAGGGCATGCGTAGAGGCCGTTTAACGCGATAAATGAACGATTAGGCAAAGAATAATTTTCCCCCTAAAATTGAAAAAACGGTAAGCCTATAGCCCACGAAAATATCATTTTTCCGACGAAAAATAAAGTACCTCTAAAGTGCTGGTTCTCCACATATATCAGTCCCAGGGCATGCGCAGAGCCTGTTTAACGCGATAAATGAACGATTACGCAAAGAATAATTTTCCCCCTAAAATTGAAAAAACGGTAAGCCTATATAGCCCACGAAAATATCATTTTTCCGACGAAAAATAAAGTACCTCTAAAGTGCTGGTTCTCCACATATATCAGTCCCAGGGCATGCGCAGAGGCTGTTTAACGCGATAAATGAACGATTAAGCAAAGAATAATTTTCCCCCTAAAATTGAAAAAACGGTAAGCCTATAGCCCACGAAAATATCATTTTTCCGACGAAAAATAAAGTACCTCTAAAGCGCTGGTTCTCCACATATATCAGTCCCAGGGCATGCGTAGAGGCTGTTTAACGCGATAAATGAACGATTAAGCAAAGAATAATTTTCCCTCTAAAATTGAAAAAACGGTAAGCCTATAGCCCATGAAAATATCATTTTTCCGTCGAAAAATAGAGTACCTCTAAAGCGCTGGTTCTCCACATATATCAGTCCCAGGGCATGCGTAGAGGCCGTTTAACGCGATAAATGAACGATTAGGCAAAGAATAATTTTCCCCCTAAAATTGAAAAAACGGTAAGCCTATAGCCCACGAAAATATCATTTTTCCGACGAAAAATAAAGTACCTCTAAAGTGCTGGTTCTCCACATATATCAGTCCCAGGGCATGCGCAGAGGCTGTTTAACGCGATAAATGAACGATTAAGCAAAGAATAATTTTCCCCCTAAAATTGAAAAAACGGTAAGCCTATAGCCCACGAAAATATCATTTTTCCGACGAAAAATAAAGTACCTCTAAAGTGCTGGTTCTCCACATATATCAGTCCCAGGGCATGCGCAGAGGCTGTTTAACGCGATAAATGAACGATTAAGCAAAGAATAATTTTCCCCCTAAAATTGAAAAAACGGTAAGCCTATAGCCCACGAAAATATCATTTTTCCGACGAAAAATAAAGTACCTCTAAAGCGCTGGTTCTCCACATATATCAGTCCCAGGGCATGCGCAGAGGCCGTTTAACGCGATAAATGAACGATTAAGCAAAGAATAATTTTCCCTCTAAAATTGAAAAAACGGTAAGCGTATAGCCCACGAAAATATCATTTTTCCGACGAAAAATAAAGTACCTCTAAAGCGCTGGTTCTCCACATATATCAGTCCCAGGGCATGCGCAGAGGCCGTTTAACGCGATAAATGAACGATTAAGCAAAGAATAATTTTCCCCCTAAAATTGAAAAAACGGTAAGCCTATAGCCCATGAAAATATCATTTTTCCGTCGAAAAATAAAGTACCTCTAAAGCGCTGGTTCTCCACATATATCAGTCCCAGGGCATGCGCAGAGGCCGTTTAACGCGATAAATGAACGATTAAGCAAAGAATAATTTTCCCCCTAAAATTGAAAAAACGGTAAGCCTATAGCCCATGAAAATATCATTTTTCCGTCGAAAAATAAAGTACCTCTAAAGCGCTGGTTCTCCACATATATCAGTCCCAGGGCATGCGCAGAGGCCGTTTAACGCGATAAATGAACGATTAAGCAAAGAATAATTTTCCCCCTAAAATTGAAAAAACGGTAAGCCTATAGCCCATGAAAATATCATTTTTCCGTCGAAAAATAAAGTACCTCTAAGGCGCTGGTTCTCCACATATATCAGTCCCAGGGCATGCGCAGAAGCCGTTTAACGCGATAAATGAACGATTAAGCAAAGAATAATTTTCCCCCTAAAATTGAAAAAACGGTAAGCCTATAGCCCATGAAAATATCATTTTTTCGTCGAAAAATAAAGTACCTCTAAGGCGCTGGTTCTCCACATATATCAGTCCCAGGGCATGCGCAGAGGCCGTTTAACGCGATAAATGAACGATTAAGCAAAGAATAATTTTCCCCCTAAAATTGAAAAAACGGTAAGCCTATAGCCCACGAAAATATCATTTTTCCGACGAAAAATAAAGTACCTCTAAGGCGCTGGTTCTCCACATATATCAGTCCCAGGGCATGCGCAGAGGCCGTTTAACGCGATAAATGAACGATTAACCAAAGAATAATTTTCCCCCTAAAATTGAAAAAACGGTAAGCCTATAGCCCACGAAAATATCATTTTTCCGACGAAAAATAAAGTACCTCTAAAGCGCTGGTTCTCCACATATATCAGTCCCAGGGCATGCGTAGAGGCCGTTTAACGCGATAAATGAACGATTAAGCAAAGAATAATTTTCCCCCTAAAATTGAAAAAACGGTAAGCCTATAGCCCATGAAAATATCATTTTTTCGTCGAAAAATAAAGTACCTCTAAGGCGCTGGTTCTCCACATATATCAGTCCCAGGGCATGCGCAGAGGCCGTTTAACGCGATAAATGAACGATTAAGCAAAGAATAATTTTCCCCCTAAAATTGAAAAAACGGTAAGCCTATAGCCCACGAAAATATCATTTTTCCGACGAAAAATAAAGTACCTCTAAAGTGCTGGTTCTCCACATATATCAGTCCCAGGGCATGCGCAGAGGCTGTTTAACGCGATAAATGAACGATTAAGCAAAGAATAATTTTCCCCCTAAAATTGAAAAAACGGTAAGCCTATAACCCACGAAAATATCATTTTTCCGACGAAAAATAAAGTACCTCTAAAGCGCTGGTTCTCCACATATATCAGTCCCAGGGCATGCGCAGAGGCCGTTTAACGCGATAAATGAACGATTAAGCAAAGAATAATTTTCCCCCGAAAATTGAAAAAACGGTAAGCCTATAGCCCATGAAAATATCATTTTTCCGTCGAAAAATAAAGTACCTCTAAAGCGCTGGTTCTCCACATATATCAGTCCCAGGGCATGCGCAGAGGCCGTTTAACGCGATAAATGAACGATTAAGCAAAGAATAATTTTCCCCCTAAAATTGAAAAAACGGTAAGCCTATAGCCCATGAAAATATCATTTTTCCGTCGAAAAATAAAGTACCTCTAAGGCGCTGGTTCTCCACATATATCAGTCCCAGGGCATGCGCAGAAGCCGTTTAACGCGATAAATGAACGATTAAGCAAAGAATAATTTTCCCCCTAAAATTGAAAAAACGGTAAGCCTATAGCCCATGAAAATATCATTTTTTCGTCGAAAAATAAAGAACCTCTAAGGCGCTGGTTCTCCACATATATCAGTCCCAGGACATGCGCAGAGGCCGTTTAACGCGATAAATGAACGATTAAGCAAAGAATAATTTTCCCCCTAAAATTGAAAAAACGGTAAGCCTATAGCCCATGAAAATATCATTTTTTCGTCGAAAAATAAAGAACCTCTAAGGCGCTGGTTCTCCACATATATCAGTCCCAGGACATGCGCAGAGGCCGTTTAACGCGATAAATGAACGATTAAGCAAAGAATAATTTTCCCCCTAAAATTGAAAAAACGGTAAGCCTATAGCCCATGAAAATATCATTTTTTCGTCGAAAAATAAAGAACCTCTAAGGCGCTGGTTCTCCACATATATCAGTCCCAGGGCATGCGCAGAAGCCGTTTAACGCGATAAATGAACGATTAAGCAAAGAATAATTTTCCCCCTAAAATTGAAAAAACGGTAAGCCTATAGCCCATGAAAATATCATTTTTTCGTCGAAAAATAAAGAACCTCTAAGGCGCTGGTTCTCCACATATATCAGTCCCAGGACATGCGCAGAGGCCGTTTAACGCGATAAATGAACGATTAAGCAAAGAATAATTTTCCCCCTAAAATTGAAAAAACGGTAAGCCTATAGCCCATGAAAATATCATTTTTTCGTCGAAAAATAAAGAACCTCTAAGGCGCTGGTTCTCCACATATATCAGTCCCAGGACATGCGCAGAGGCCGTTTAACGCGATAAATGAACGATTAAGCAAAGAATAATTTTCCCCCTAAAATTGAAAAAACGGTAAGCCTATAGCCCATGAAAATATCATTTTTTCGTCGAAAAATAAAGAACCTCTAAGGCGCTGGTTCTCCACATATATCAGTCCCAGGACATGCGCAGAGGCCGTTTAACGCGATAAATGAACGATTAAGCAAAGAATAATTTTCCCCCTAAAATTGAAAAAACGGTAAGCCTATAGCCCATGAAAATATCATTTTTTCGTCGAAAAATAAAGTACCTCTAAGGCGCTGGTTCTCCACATATATCAGTCCCAGGGCATGCGCAGAGGCCGTTTAACGCGATAAATGAACGATTAAGCAAAGAATAATTTTCCCCCTAAAATTGAAAAAACGGTAAGCCTATAGCCCATGAAAATATCATTTTTTCGTCGAAAAATAAAGAACCTCTAATGCGCTGGTTCTCCACATATATCAGTCCCAGGACATGCGCAGAGGCCGTTTAACGCGATAAATGAACGATTAACCAAAGAATAATTTTCCCCCTAAAATTGAAAAAACGGTAAGCCTATAGCCCATGAAAATATCATTTTTCCGACGAAAAATAAAGTACCTCTAAAGCGCTGGTTCTCCACATATATCAGTCCCAGGGCATGCGCAGAGGCCGTTTAACGCGATAAATGAACGATTAACCAAAGAATAATTTTCCCCCTAAAATTAGCCCATGAAAATATCATTTTTCCGACGAAAAATAAAGTACCTCTAAAGCGCTGGTTCTCCACATATATCAGTCCCAGGGCATGCGCAGAGGCCGTTTAACGCGATAAATGAACGATTAACCAAAGAATAATTTTCCCCCTAAAATTGAAAAAACGGTAAGCCTATAGCCCATGAAAATATCATTTTTCCGACGAAAAATAAAGTACCTCTAAAGCGCTGGTTCTCCACATATATCAGTCCCAGGGCATGCGCAGAGGCCGTTTAACGCGATAAATGAACGATTAAGCAAAGAATAATTTTCCCCGTAAAATTGAAAAAACGGTAAGCCTATAGCCCATGAAAATATCATTTTTCCGTCGAAAAATAAAGTACCTCTAAGGCGCTGGTTCTCCACATATATCAGTCCCAGGGCATGCGCAGAGGCCGTTTAACGCGATAAATGAACGATTAAGCAAAGAATAATTTTCCCCGTAAAATTGAAAAAACGGTAAGCCTATATAGCCCATGAAAATATCATTTTTCCGTCGAAAAATAAAGTACCTCTAAGGCGCTGGTTCTCCACATATATCAGTCCCAGGGCATGCGCAGAGGCCGTTTAACGCGATAAATGAACGATTAAGCAAAGAATAATTTTCCCCCTAAAATTGAAAAAACGGTAGCCTATATATAGCCCATGAAAATATCATTTTTCCGTCGAAAAATAAAGTACCTCTAAGGCGCTGGTTCTCCACATATATCAGTCCCAGGGCATGCGTAGAGGCCGTTTAACGCGATAAATGAACGATTAAGCAAAGAATAATTTTCCCCCTAAAATTGAAAAAACGGTAAGCCTATAGCCCATGAAAATATCATTTTTCCGTCGAAAAATAAGTACCTCTAAGGCGCTGGTTCTCCACATATATCAGTCCCAGGGCATGCGCAGAGGCCGTTTAACGCGATAAATGAACGATTAAGCAAAGAATAATTTTCCCCCTAAAATTGAAAAAACGGTAAGCCTATAGCCCATGAAAATATCATTTTTCCGTCGAAAAATAAGTACCTCTAAGGCGCTGGTTCTCCACATATATCAGTCCCAGGACATGCGTAGAGGCCGTTTAACGCGATAAATGAACGATTAAGCAAAGAATAATTTTCCCCCTAAAATTGAAAAAACGGTAAGCCTATAGCCCATGAAAATATCATTTTTCCGTCGAAAAATAAAGTACCTCTAAGGCGCTGGTTCTCCACATATATCAGTCCCAGGGCATGCGCAGAGGCCGTTTAACGCGATAAATGAACGATTAAGCAAAGAATAATTTTCCCCCTAAAATTGAAAAAACGGTAAGCCTATAGCCCATGAAAATATCATTTTTCCGTCGAAAAATAAGTACCTCTAAGGCGCTGGTTCTCCACATATATCAGTCCCAGGACATGCGTAGAGGCCGTTTAACGCGATAAATGAACGATTAAGCAAAGAATAATTTTCCCCCTAAAATTGAAAAAACGGTAAGCCTATAGCCCATGAAAATATCATTTTTCCGTCGAAAAATAAGTACCTCTAAGGCGCTGGTTCTCCACATATATCAGTCCCAGGACATGCGTAGAGGCCGTTTAACGCGATAAATGAACGATTAAGCAAAGAATAATTTTCCCCCTAAAATTGAAAAAACGGTAAGCCTATAGCCCATGAAAATATCATTTTTCCGTCGAAAAATAAGTACCTCTAAGGCGCTGGTTCTCCACATATATCAGTCCCAGGACATGCGTAGAGGCCGTTTAACGCGATAAATGAACGATTAAGCAAAGAATAATTTTCCCCCTAAAATTGAAAAAACGGTAAGCCTATAGCCCATGAAAATATCATTTTTCCGTCGAAAAATAAAGTACCTCTAAGGCGCTGGTTCTCCACATATATCAGTCCCAGGGCATGCGTAGAGGCCGTTTAACGCGATAAATGAACGATTAAGCAAAGAATAATTTTCCCCCTAAAATTGAAAAAACGGTAAGCCTATAGCCCATGAAAATATCATTTTTCCGTCGAAAAATAAGTACCTCTAAGGCGCTGGTTCTCCACATATATCAGTCCCAGGGCATGCGCAGAGGCCGTTTAACGCGATAAATGAACGATTAAGCAAAGAATAATTTTCCCCCTAAAATTGAAAAAACGGTAAGCCTATACCATGAAAATATCATTTTTCCGTCGAAAAATAAAGTACCTCTAAGGCGCTGGTTCTCCACATATATCAGTCCCAGGGCATGCGTAGAGGCCGTTTAACGCGATAAATGAACGATTAAGCAAAGAATAATTTTCCCCCTAAAATTGAAAAAATGGTAAGCCTATAATCCCATGAAAATATCATTTTTCCGGCGAAAAATAAAGTACCTCTAAGGCGCTGGTTCTCCACATATATCAGTCCCAGGGCATGCGCAGAGGCCGTTTAACGCGATAAATGAACATTTAAGCAAAGAATAATTTTCCCCCTAAAATTGAAAAAACGGTAAGCCTATAGCCCATGAAAATATCATTTTTCCGTCGAAAAATAGAGTACCTCTAAGGCGCTGGTTCTCCACATATATCAGTCCCAGGACATGCGTAGAGGCCGTTTAACGCGATAAATGAACGATTAAGCAAAGAATAATTTTCCCCCTAAAATTGAAAAAACGGTAAGCCTATATAGCCCATGAAAATATCATTTTTTCGTCGAAAAATAAAGTACCTCTAAAGCGCTGGTTCTCCACATATATCAGTCCCAGGGCATGCGCAGAGGCCGTTTAACGCGATAAATGAACGATTAAGCAAAGAATAATTTTCCCCCTAAAATTGAAAAAACGGTAAGCCTATAGCCCATGAAAATATCATTTTTCCGTCGAAAAATAAAGTACCTCTAAAGCGCTGGTTCTCCACATATATCAGTCCCAGGGCATGCGCAGAGGCCGTTTAACGCGATAAATGAACGATTAAGCAAAGAATAATTTTCCCCCTAAAATTGAAAAAACGGTAAGCCTATAGCCCATGAAAATATCATTTTTCCGTCGAAAAATAAGTACCTCTAAGGCGCTGGTTCTCCACATATATCAGTCCCAGGACATGCGTAGAGGCCGTTTAACGCGATAAATGAACGATTAAGCAAAGAATAATTTTCCCCCTAAAATTGAAAAAACGGTAAGCCTATAGCCCATGAAAATATCATTTTTCCGTCGAAAAATAAAGTACCTCTAAGGCGCTGGTTCTCCACATATATCAGTCCCAGGGCATGCGTAGAGGCCGTTTAACGCGATAAATGAACGATTAAGCAAAGAATAATTTTCCCCCTAAAATTGAAAAAACGGTAAGCCTATAGCCCATGAAAATATCATTTTTCCGTCGAAAAATAAGTACCTCTAAGGCGCTGGTTCTCCACATATATCAGTCCCAGGGCATGCGCAGAGGCCGTTTAACGCGATAAATGAACGATTAAGCAAAGAATAATTTTCCCCCTAAAATTGAAAAAACGGTAAGCCTATACCATGAAAATATCATTTTTCCGTCGAAAAATAAAGTACCTCTAAGGCGCTGGTTCTCCACATATATCAGTCCCAGGGCATGCGTAGAGGCCGTTTAACGCGATAAATGAACGATTAAGCAAAGAATAATTTTCCCCCTAAAATTGAAAAAATGGTAAGCCTATAATCCCATGAAAATATCATTTTTCCGGCGAAAAATAAAGTACCTCTAAGGCGCTGGTTCTCCACATATATCAGTCCCAGGGCATGCGCAGAGGCCGTTTAACGCGATAAATGAACATTTAAGCAAAGAATAATTTTCCCCCTAAAATTGAAAAAACGGTAAGCCTATAGCCCATGAAAATATCATTTTTCCGTCGAAAAATAGAGTACCTCTAAGGCGCTGGTTCTCCACATATATCAGTCCCAGGACATGCGTAGAGGCCGTTTAACGCGATAAATGAACGATTAAGCAAAGAATAATTTTCCCCCTAAAATTGAAAAAACGGTAAGCCTATATAGCCCATGAAAATATCATTTTTTCGTCGAAAAATAAAGTACCTCTAAAGCGCTGGTTCTCCACATATATCAGTCCCAGGGCATGCGCAGAGGCCGTTTAACGCGATAAATGAACGATTAAGCAAAGAATAATTTTCCCCCTAAAATTGAAAAAACGGTAAGCCTATAGCCCATGAAAATATCATTTTTCCGTCGAAAAATAAAGTACCTCTAAAGCGCTGGTTCTCCACATATATCAGTCCCAGGGCATGCGTAGAGGCCGTTTAACGCGATAAATGAACGATTAAGCAAAGAATAATTTTCCCCCTAAAATTGAAAAAACGGTAAGCCTATAGCCCATGAAAATATCATTTTTCTGACGAAAAATAAAGTACCTCTAAAGCGCTGGTTCTCCACATATATCAGTCCCAGGGCATGCGTAGAGGCCGTTTAACGCGATAAATGAACGTTTAAGCAAAGAATAATTTTCCCCCTAAAATTGAAAAAACGGTAAGCCTATAGCCCATGAAAATATCATTTTTCCGTCGAAAAATAAAGTACCTCTAAAGCGCTGGTTCTCCACATATATCAGTCTCAGGGCATGCGTAGAGGCCGTTTAACGCGATAAATGAACGATTAAGCAAAGAATAATTTTCCCCCTAAAATTGAAAAAACGGTAAGCCTATAGCCCATGAAAATATCATTTTTCCGACGAAAAATAAAGTACCTCTAAAGCGCTGGTTCTCCACATATATCAGTCCCAGGGCATGCGCAGAGGCCGTTTAACGCGATAAATGAGCGATTAAGCAAAGAATAATTTTCCCCCTAAAATTGAAAAAACGGTAAGCCTATAGCCCATGAAAATATCATTTTTCCGACGAAAAATAAAGTACCTCTAAGGCGCTGGTTCTCCACATATATCAGTCCCAGGGCATGCGCAGAGGCCGTTTAACGCGATAAATGAACGATTAAGCAAAGAATAATTTTCCCCCTAAAATTGAAAAAACGGTAAGCCTATAGCCCATGAAAATATCATTTTTCCGACGAAAAATAAAGTACCTCTAAAGCGCTGGTTCTCCACATATATCAGTCCCAGGGCATGCGCAGAGGCCGTTTAACGCGATAAATGAACGATTAAGCAAAGAATAATTTTCCCCCTAAAATTGAAAAAACGGTAAGCCTATAATATCATTTTTCCGACGAAAAATAAAGTACCTCTAAGGCGCTGGTTCTCCACATATATCAGTCCCAGGGCATGCGCAGAGGCCGTTCAACGCGATAAATGAACGATTAAGCAAAGAATAATTTTCCCCCTAAAATTGAAAAAACGGTAAGCCTATAGCCCATGAAAATATCATTTTTCCGACGAAAAATAAAGTACCTCTAAGGCGCTGGTTCTCCACATATATCAGTCCCAGGGCATGCGTAGAGGCCGTTTAACGCGATAAATGAACGATTAAGCAAAGAATAATTTTCCCCCTAAAATTGAAAAAACGGTAAGCCTATAGCCCATGAAAATATCATTTTTCCGTCGAAAAATAAAGTACCTCTAAAGCGCTGGTTCTCCACATATATCAGTCCCAGGGCATGCGCAGAGGCCGTTTAACGCGATAAATGAACGATTAAGCAAAGAATAATTTTCCCCCTAAAATTGAAAAAACGGTAAGCCTATAGCCCATGAAAATATCATTTTTCCGTCGAAAAATAAAGTACCTCTAAGGCGCTGGTTCTCCACATATATCAGTCCCAGGGCATGCGTAGAGGCCGTTTAACGCGATAAATGAACGATTAAGCAAAGAATAATTTTCCCCCTAAAATTGAAAAAACGGTAAGCCTATAGCCCATGAAAATATCATTTTTCCGTCGAAAAATAAGTACCTCTAAGGCGCTGGTTCTCCACATATATCAGTCCCAGGGCATGCGCAGAGGCCGTTTAACGCGATAAATGAACGATTAAGCAAAGAATAATTTTCCCCCTAAAATTGAAAAAACGGTAAGCCTATACCATGAAAATATCATTTTTCCGTCGAAAAATAAAGTACCTCTAAGGCGCTGGTTCTCCACATATATCAGTCCCAGGGCATGCGTAGAGGCCGTTTAACGCGATAAATGAACGATTAAGCAAAGAATAATTTTCCCCCTAAAATTGAAAAAATGGTAAGCCTATAATCCCATGAAAATATCATTTTTCCGGCGAAAAATAAAGTACCTCTAAGGCGCTGGTTCTCCACATATATCAGTCCCAGGGCATGCGCAGAGGCCGTTTAACGCGATAAATGAACATTTAAGCAAAGAATAATTTTCCCCCTAAAATTGAAAAAACGGTAAGCCTATAGCCCATGAAAATATCATTTTTCCGTCGAAAAATAGAGTACCTCTAAGGCGCTGGTTCTCCACATATATCAGTCCCAGGACATGCGTAGAGGCCGTTTAACGCGATAAATGAACGATTAAGCAAAGAATAATTTTCCCCCTAAAATTGAAAAAACGGTAAGCCTATATAGCCCATGAAAATATCATTTTTTCGTCGAAAAATAAAGTACCTCTAAAGCGCTGGTTCTCCACATATATCAGTCCCAGGGCATGCGCAGAGGCCGTTTAACGCGATAAATGAACGATTAAGCAAAGAATAATTTTCCCCCTAAAATTGAAAAAACGGTAAGCCTATAGCCCATGAAAATATCATTTTTCCGTCGAAAAATAAAGTACCTCTAAAGCGCTGGTTCTCCACATATATCAGTCCCAGGGCATGCGTAGAGGCCGTTTAACGCGATAAATGAACGATTAAGCAAAGAATAATTTTCCCCCTAAAATTGAAAAAACGGTAAGCCTATAGCCCATGAAAATATCATTTTTCCGTCGAAAAATAAAGTACCTCTAAAGCGCTGGTTCTCCACATATATCAGTCCCAGGGCATGCGTAGAGGCCGTTTAACGCGATAAATGAACAATTAAGCAAAGAATAATTTTCCCCCTAAAATTGAAAAAACGGTAAGCCTATAGCCCATGAAAATATCATTTTTCCGTCGAAAAATAAAGTACCTCTAAAGCGCTGGTTCTCCACATATATCAGTCCCAGGGCATGCGTAGAGGCCGTTTAACGCGATAAATGAACAATTAAGCAAAGAATAATTTTCCCCCTAAAATTGAAAAAACGGTAAGCCTATAGCCCATGAAAATATCATTTTTCCGTCGAAAAATAAAGTACCTCTAAGGCGCTGGTTCTCCACATATATCAGTCCCAGGGCATGCGCAGAGGCCGTTTAACGCGATAAATGAACAATTAAGCAAAGAATAATTTTCCCCCTAAAATTGAAAAAACGGTAAGCCTATAGCCCATGAAAATATCATTTTTCCGTCGAAAAATAAAGTACCTCTAAGGCGCTGGTTCTCCACATATATCAGTCCCAGGGCATGCGTAGAGGCCGTTTAACGCGATAAATGAACGATTAAGCAAAGAATAATTTTCCCCCTAAAATTGAAAAAACGGTAAGCCTATAGCCCATGAGAATATCATTTTTCCGACGAAAAATAAAGTACCTCTAAAGCGCTGGTTCTCCACATATATCAGTCCCAGGGCATGCGTAGAGGCCGTTTAACGCGATAAATGAACGATTAAGCAAAGAATAATTTTCCCCCTAAAATTGAAAAAACGGTAAGCCTATAGCCCATGAAAATATCATTTTTCCGACGAAAAATAAAGTACCTCTAAGGCGCTGGTTCTCCACATATATCAGTCCCAGGGCATGCGTAGAGGCCGTTTAACGCGATAAATGAACGATTAAGCAAACAATAATTTTCCCCCTAAAATTGAAAAAACGGTAAGCCTATAGCCCATGAAAATATCATTTTTCCGTCGAAAAATAAAGTACCTCTAAAGCGCTGGTTCTCCACATATATCAGTCCCAGGGCATGCGTAGAGGCCGTTTAACGCGATAAATGAACGATTAAGCAAAGAATAATTTTCCCCCTAAAATTGAAAAAACGGTAAGCCTATAGCCCATGAGAATATCATTTTTCCGACGAAAAATAAAGTACCTCTAAAGCGCTGGTTCTCCACATATATCAGTCCCAGGGCATGCGTAGAGGCCGTTTAACGCGATAAATGAACGATTAAGCAAAGAATAATTTTCCCCCTAAAATTGAAAAAACGGTAAGCCTATAGCCCATGAGAATATCATTTTTCCGACGAAAAATAAAGTACCTCTAAAGCGCTGGTTCTCCACATATATCAGTCCCAGGGCATGCGTAGAGGCCGTTTAACGCGATAAATGAACGATTAAGCAAAGAATAATTTTCCCCCTAAAATTGAAAAAACGGTAAGCCTATAGCCCATGAAAATATCATTTTTCCGTCGAAAAATAAAGTACCTCTAAGGCGCTGGTTCTCCACATATATCAGTCCCAGGGCATGCGCAGAGGCCGTTTAACGCGATAAATGAACGATTAGGCAAAGAATAATTTTCCCCCTAAAATTGAAAAAATGGTAAGCCTATAGCCCACGAAAATTCGTGCCTGGATACCCACGTCGCTGTCACCTCTATTTTATATACTTTTTTGCCTGCGAGCCAGGCGCCGCTATTCGAACCACCGTCCTTACGGGTACGATCTGAACACTTCAGCCACTCGGCTACCGGAACAGCACAGCAAGAGCCGTTGCCTCATCGACCAGTAGCTTGGCCAGCTTGCCCGTTATAGTGGACTACGTTGCCACAGTTTATTCTGGCGACGAGATAGGACGGGCTCTATTCCCACGCTGTCCTCGCTAAAGTGGACCGTACGCCACCAGTGACGCTGGTTGCGCGATGACGCTAGACTGTAGAGCGTCCACTTTGCAGCTGCGCAGTGTAACTGCGGCGCGGTTGAAGCACGCGTGCGTTGCGCGCCTTTAGTGCTGCCGAATCGTCAGAGACGCTTTAATTGCATTTCGATTTAGACACCCGTGACCCGGTTTGGTAGCGCTGTGACATGCTGCGATGTGCGGTGATTTGATGCTGTTCACTTTCTCTGTCAAAGGGAGACCTGGGTCGGCTCATAAAAGGAATTCAGAATGTTGCCCTCGGCGGTTGATTGGTGACATTCTGTCGCATCTCGATGCTCAAAGAACAGCGATGTACACGGGGACGCAAGTGCAAATGTGCTATTTTGTAGGTAGTGAACGGATACTACGCTTGTTATAATGACACTTTTAATGAGGTAAACGAAGTGAGACTAGGCACACACGGCGTTAGTTAATTCATGGCACGTTTATTTCGAAGCTCGTAAACGTACTTACACGAGGCAAAGCATGTCACTGGGTAAGTCAGAAAACACACGCACAAATGGAATCAAGAGTATGCTCTTCCGATAGGCTAGCTAAACCTTCTCAGCTTTTAGTGTTTGTAGTCTACAAATGCGCAAATGTCGCAATGACGAAAAAAATACGATGTGGAACTAATTCTTGCATTATGAAGAAAAATGTCATCGAACTAATTCGAACGTTTCGTTGAACGCTGTAACATCTATCCTACATGTGTCTATTGCTGATAAAATGTCGCGCTTGTTAATGATGGTACGAATGTTACAAAAAAGGAAAGACGCTTTTCACTGACTACGGCGCGCTGCTGACGCTGACTACGCCTGACTGGCATTGGTTGACATTGGCACGCGTGCGCGCCTACTAACGCATAACAAGTAAGACGCAGGTATGGCGGCATGTCCTTTTACGGTTACAGTTGTGGGGTCGGGCGCATTCCTGTTGATAAGAGGCTTTTTATATCCCAACTGAAAACTAGGCATACCGGGCTGATCGAGTTCAGGCGAAATCAATAAGCTTTTCTGCGAAGTTGGCATGTGTCATGTGAAAAAGTGTTCACTGTCTGTAATGATTTGTTCCCTAAGTCTCTGTCGAGTGGAAAGCACTGTGTTTTTGATGCAATAGTTAGAAAACACTTGACGATTATAGGGCGGCATTTATCTGAAGCATAAACACTGAGATGGTGGGCACGTTCAATCAAATTTTCGCGCAGTTCGTCAAGAGCCGTTCCCAAACATTGTCTAATTTGCGTTTCGGACTGCACCCTTGTTTCTTGCGAGTCAGGCGTCCTACGAAAAACAGATTGCTGCATCGTGACTGATCGTCCGTCTCATCCATGTCGGGAATCTACAGTGGCAGGCGGAAGGTCAGTCACCCCAACTGAGCTTTCTAAGTTGCGTGTAGCCTGCTGAAGTTCGTAAATAGGTTTCGTTTTACCTTCCAGCTCATTTAGGCTGGCATGAATGGCACCGATCTTTCCGTCAGTGCTTTTCTGGCACTTATTAAAAAAAAATTAAAATTAAATTATCGGGTTTTACGTGCCAAAACCACTTTTTGATTATGAGGCATGCCGTAGTGGAGGACTCCGGAAATTTTGACCACCTGGGGTTCTTTAACATGCACCCAAATCGAAGTACACGGGTGTTTTCGCATTTCGCCACCATAGAAATGTGGCCGCCGTGGCCGGGATTCGATCCCGCGACCTCGTGCTCAGCAGCCCAACACCATAGCCACTGAGCAACCACGGCGGGTCTGGCACTTCTTGATTGCCTTGACAATAGAAGCCAGCTCGGACTGACACTTCGCAGATTGCGTTATACGGGCCTATAGGCCCTTCTTTAAGAACTGCAAAACTAACATTTATTTGCTCGGAAGGATCCTGAGGCAAATACTCAATTTCATGAAGTGCCGTAGAACATGTGCGAGGTCCTGGGTTCACTTCAACATCGGCACTACACAGAAGCAATAACAATATTGAGAAACAATCGCACACTGTCAAACAACGGTACATATGGACACGGAAGTACGAGCAGACAACGATTGTCACTTTTTTTAACATACAAGGAAGAACTCCTACGCGCACATGTAACACACGAAAGCGCAGAACGTGAACGGTGCTGTCCGTCATGCTGTCCCCACTGAAGTAATTAAGCGTCGTGTTTCCAGTGCTTTATGCTGGCCAGGGAAGGTGACGTCGACACTGACGCTGTAGATGCGCAGGAAATTGTGACGTTCTGGCGCGTGCCAGAGGCGGATTTCACGTCCACGCGTAGGTATAGCAAGGTGCAGATAGCTGCAACTCTATTCCTCGACGGCTTGGATGGCTGAAGATTCCGTCGGGTGGACACATTGCGGAAAAAGCGCCAGAAAGGCAGCAATGGAAACCTGCAACGCGCAGGGGACGCGGAACATGAACGGTGCTGTCGGTCATGGTGCCTCCGTGCCCACACAGGATTCAATTAAGAATTCAAGCTTGATAGTCTTGAGAACACTCCCCCCCCCCCCCCCCCCACCTGTAAAAAACAAGAACAAGAAAGGAACAGCCCAAATACAAAAAAGCGTACTTTGGAAGTATGTGTATACAGGGTGTCCCAGCTAATTTTAACCAGAGCTTAAAAATATGCGAATGCCACGTTTTTGGACAGAACCAAGGTAATGTTGTTTGCCGTCGCTTGGAGATATTCAACTGACTTTTTCATTCGGCCTAATTAGATAATTATCCAAAAAATAATTAACCAATTTCTCAAATATTATAATTAGATGAAAAGTGTCAATGAGTCAATTGTAGAGCAACATGAAAAACTCCTGGTACAGCTTTCTGTTGCTCAATACGTGCTACACAAGTGATTTTCCTACCGTGAAAGAAGCCCGCGAATACGCGCAAGGTCCCTCAAGCGGCCAGTCGCGCGGCAATTTAGCGTGCGTTCGCGGGCTTCTTTCACGCTCAGAAAAATACTTTTATGTAACACGTATTGAGCAGCACGTAATGAGCGGCACGTATTGAGCGACTTTAACTCAGGAAGAGGACCTTAGTGTTGAAGCAATGAACGACACTCTTATGGGTATCATTAGGGAGTGTGCAATAGAAGTCGGTGGTAACTCCGTTAGACAGGATACCAGTAAGCTATCGCAGGAGACGAAAGATCTGATGAAGAAACGCCAAGGTATGAAAGCCTCTAACCCTACAGCTAGAATAGAACTGCCAGAACTTTCCAGGTTAATCAACAAGCGTAAGACAGCTGACATAAGAAAGTATAATATAGATAGAATTGAACATGCTCTCAGGAACGGAGGATGCCTAAAAGCAGTGAAGAAGGAACTAGGAATAGGCAACAATCAGATCTATGCGTTAAGAGACAAAGCCGGCAATATCATTGATAATATGGATTGGATAGTTCAAGTGGCTGAGGAGTTCTATAGAGATTTATACAGTACCAGTGGCGCCCACGACGATAATGGAAGAGAGAATAGTCTAGAGGAATTTGAAATCCCACAAGTAACGCCGGAAGAAGTAAAGACAGCCTTGGGAGCTATGCAGAGGGGGAAGGCAGCTGGGGAGGATCAGGTAACAGCAGATTTGTTGAAGGATGGTGGGCAGATTGTTTTAGAAAAACTGGTCACCCTGTATACGCAATGCCTCATGAACTCGAGTGTACCGGAATCTTGGAAGAACGTTAACGTAATCCTAATCCATAAGAAAGGGGACGCCAAGGACTTGAAAAATTATAGACCGATCAGCTTACTGTCCGTTGCCTACAAAGGATTTACTAAGGTAATTGCCAATAGAATCAGGAACACCTTAGACTTCTGTCAACCAAAGGACCAGGCAGGATTCCGTAAAGGCTACTCAACAATAGACCATATTCACACTATCAGTCAGGTGACAGAGAAATGTGCGGAATGTAATCAACCCTTATACATAGCTTTCATTGATTACGAGAAAGCGTTTGATTCAGTCGAAACCTCAGCAGTCATGGAGGCATTACGGAATCGGGGTGTAGAAGAGCCGTTACTGAAAGATATCTATAGCGGCTCCACAGCCACCGTGGTCCTCCATAGAGAAAGCAACAAAATCTCAATAAAGAAAGGCGTCAGGCAGGGAGATACGATCTCTCCAATGCTATTCACAGCGTGTTTACAGGAGGTATTCAGAGACCTGGATTGGGAAGAATTGGGGACAAGAGTTAACGGAGAATACCTTAGTAACTTGCGATTCGCTGATGATATTGCCTTGCTTAGTAACTCAGGGGACCAATCGCAATGCATGCTCATTGACCTGGAGAGGCAAAGCAGAAGGGTGGGTCTAAAAATTAATCTGCAGAAAACTAAAGTAATGTTTAACAGTCACGGAAGAGAACAGCAGCTTACGATAGGTAGTGAGGCACTGGAAGTGGTAAGGGAATACATCTACTTAGGCCAGGTAATGACCGCGGATCCGGATCATGAGACTGAAATAATCAGAAGAATAAGAATGGGCTGGGATGCGTTTGGCAGGCATTCTCAGATCATTAACAGCAGGTTGCCATTATCCCCCAAGAGAAAAGTGTATAACAGCTGTATCTTACCAGTACTCACGTACGGGGCAGAAACCTGGAGGCTTACGAAAATGGTTCTACTTAAATTGAGGACGACGCAACGAGCGATGGAAAGAAGAATGATGGGTGTAAGGTTAAGGGATAAGAAAAGAGCAGATTGGGTGAGGGAACAAACGCGAGTTAATGACATCTTAGTTGAAATAAAGAAAAAGAAATGAGCATGGGCAGGACATGTAATGAGGAGGGAAGATAACCGATGGTCATTAAGAGTTACGGACTGAATTCCAAGGGAAGGGAAACATAGCAGGGGGCGGCAGAAAGTTAGGTGGGCGAATGAGATTAAGAAGTTGGCAGGAACAACATGGCCACAATTAGTACATGACCGGGATAGTTGAAGAAGTATGGGAGAGGCCTTTGCCCTGCAGTGGGCGTAACCAGGCTGCTGCTGCTGCTGCTGCTGCTGCTGCTGCTGCTGATGATGATGATGCTGCTGCTGCTGATGATGATGATGATGACTGAGCAGCAAGAAGCTGTACCGCGAGTTTTTCATGTTGCTCTAGAATTTACTGATTGCCACTTTTCATCTAATTTTAATATTTGAAAAGTTATCTAATTAAATTATTAAGACAAGTTATCTAACTAGGTGGACTGAAAAAAATATTTCAGTGACAGCAAACAACATTACCTTTTTCTGTTCAGCTACATTGCATTCACACATTTTTAAACTCTGGTTAAAATGAGCTGGGACACCCTGTATACTGCATATGGTGCGCCAACGTCACTGCTTGCGTCATCGCGGAATTTCGACTACTAAATCTGACGGGACTTAGTTTCACTGTAATGCGCCCAATTCATCGTTCTGAAGACCCCGTCTGTCGCAGGCGATGTGAACTGAGGAAAATTTGTGCGGTCTGTTCTGCCACGATCTTTCTGAGGATAAGTTACTCGTTGGCATAAAACAAGCGTCGGAACGTTTTAGACGAGTACTGTAAGATTCTAATCCATTGTTTGACGTCAGTGCCGGTTTAAGCTATATGTCAGCATCGGTCGCGGTGGCTCTGGCTATGGAGTTCTGCTGCTAAGCACGAGGTCGCGGGTCGGATTCCAGGCGGCATTTCGATGAGAGCGAAATGAAAAAAAAGAAAGAAATAGAGAGAAAGAGAGAGATGGACACTTGTGTACTTAGATTTAAGTGTGCGTTAAAGAACCCCAGGTTAATCCAGAGCCTTCTATTATGTATGGCGTCTCTTATATAGCCTCCGGAGTTGTTTTCTTTCGTTATTGTTTCCATGAAAAGATGGGGGAGGCTAGGGGAAAAAAAAAAGCACAGGACTGGCTTGGAGGGACCCTAATGCGAAGCCTAAGGAATCGTTCGTAGGCTATTGGTTTGGCCACGTCATTCGTTCTTTCTAAATTCATCTCAGTTTTATTCGGCATCATGTCACAGTGCCAGGGGCACAAACAAAAGGTTCCAAAATGTAGTGGCTTGACGGAAATCTGTGCTCCCTACATCACGTAGCATCAAGTCTTTTTTTTTACATGGGTTGAAACACTCAGAAATAAGCACTAAAAACAACACATGGCATTTACAGTCCAAAATTCAGCTCCATCTACGTATAAATACAATATATAAAAAAGACAGCAATTACAAATTATGAGTGGATACATTCCTTCATTTGCCTTTCCAGCTATTTTCTTGAGTTACCAGTGATTAGTATTACCAGTTAGGAACACCAGAGGAATGGTTAGTTAAATGAAAAATACTCACAAGAACACATTCTGCAGTTCTCTACATGAAACTAAATCTAAATCAACACGCACATTACTAGTATAGCACGAGTTTATTCGTTAATGTAAGTAGCCGAATACGGAGTGTTTGATTGACCATAGTTTGTCCTGCGGCAATTAACATGCCAGTTCTCGTTTCGCGGGTATTATATATGAAGTCATTGCTTTATAACCTAGCAAGCTTTCACAAAGAAGTGTCCTTGTTATAAATGCTGAGCTTATAGCAGCGACAAAGCCGAATATCATACAAGGGATCAATAGTACGAGGGACGTTCCGAAGGTAAGCTTTGTCATGTTTCTTTTTAAGAGAATATGGTACGCCAGGTGAAGCAATCAGTAGCCATAATAATCCACTCCCGTTGCTGGTTCAACGACGGAAGGAGCGTCAGCGGAGGAGGAATGACGCATGCGCAGAGCGCCGAAGAAGAGAGAGCAGCAGCAGACCGGCGTGCCCGAGATTATTCCGAATACATATCCCGACGGCAGGCAGGCGTGTGCCGAGAACGTGGTCGCCAATGGAAGTGCGTGCTATTTTCCGGTATCAATGGGCACCTGTTCCCTGCAGTGAAAGCCGCACTCTCGGGACGTCACTTCCAAAACAATGTTGTGGCAGAGCAGGCTGTGCGACAATTCCTTGCACCGCAGGGCACCGAGTTTTACCAGAGTGGTTTCTTCAAACTGATTTTCACGCTACGACAAGTGTCTCAATGTCGGTGGTGATTATGTGAAAAAACGGGGTATGGTTTATGATGCCATGATACATTTTTTGGGGGGTGGGGGGGGGGAGTGGGGGGGAATAAAGTTTTCGTGTGAAAGGAAATGACGAAACTTACTTTCGGAACGGCCCTAGTATATATACGCGAATTTCTTAAAATACTGTGGTATGACTTAAATGAGGTGCTTTAAGAACTGCGAATTATACGCTCCTGCAGCACTAGCAGTTAGACAATGTTAACATGGGTTGTTGTTTCCCAGGCGATTTAAGGTTGAAGAAAACAACGGATTATAAAGCAATAAATTTACTGCTGTGGGAAAAGTCAGAAATGGTACTGCGTAAGGTCAACAGTTCAAAAAAATTTTAAAAGTGAGGCTTTTCTTTGCGAACCTCGCCGGTTTTCGGGACCGTTGGCGCTGCGGCCTGGCTGTTCCGTTGCCGAATGGGCCAACCAATCACAGGCGGAGGACGCGCACCGCTGGGTTCCTTTTCCACCAGAAGGCTAGATAAGATAATACCAGAGTGCGAGACTTTCCGCGAATACCATGATGTTGTAGCTTCTTAAGTAAGATAAGATGACTAACGCAGTCGAAAGCCCTGTTAATGTCCAGAAGAATGTCCCGCACTAAATCCTGATTCTCAGAGTTTTCTAATGTATGCTCCTTCTCATCGAGAAGCGCTGGTTTTGTCTACTTGTTCCTCCAAGAGCCGTATAAGGAGTTGCGTATTATTAGTGACAGGACGTTCAGTAACTAAATCAAAACTACTGTTTTAAGCACTTGTGACCGGCGTAAAGCTCTTAATTAAGGTACGTATGTGCTAAATAGAAGTGCGCTAAGTAACTTTCCAGCAAATCGTCGCGTAGCTCAGTTTGAGACCTTTTCACAGCGATGCTCTCGTCTGCAGCAAAGCTGTTAATAACAGCTTTTACATCGGCAAAATGTTTGTGGTATTAATCGGCTGCCTTCACCGAAGTTCCCCAGTGGGTGATAACGTTATAAACAAAACAAGGCTAGAACCAAACACGGAAAAATGCATTTTCTAGGCTTTGAAAATCCAATTATATAGGCACCAACATCGAAATATACATTTATAAGCACAATCCACTAAAATGTATTTGTGCACGTAGTTCGTGATTATTTGTTAAATGGACACTCTAAAAATGCAAGGAAAAAGTTGGCATTTTGCCTAAAACTCTCTACTTATTATGGCATAAAATTTGGCGAATGACCTAGTTTGAGAATAATCCTTTCAGGACCTTTAGAGAAAATCGACAAAATTGAAATCCGACGATAATTCGATAACCTGTTTCTGTTGCCCTTTAAGTAAAGGACGGCTACTTTGGCTAACTGCGTGTATCGCGGGAAAATTCCAGCACAGAGACAAAGGTTATAAATATGTACTAAGCAGTCCGAGATTGTATGAATGGAGTATACTTCACCGGTTTTATTTGAACTCTTGAACCATCTAGGGATTTCCCATTGTTGAGGCTCGTGAACACTGCAGAAGCATCCTTTTCTGAAAGAGGCTCCAAAAATATGGCAGGATGGTTACATTTATTGCACGGCCTGCTAGCGCTGCCAACGCTAAACACGATGGCTTGATAAACGCCAAATTCTTGTCACTGAATCAGGCGGTGGTGCCTGTGCGACTTGTTCGTAAAATGTAAAATACAACTTCCTGTTGTTCTTTGCCTTTCAGTAGTTCTCGCAGATTGATAGCAGCACCCTGCTTCGGGCAGAGAACAACCGTTGGGCAGCCGAAGATGGTTGATGCACCCACGTGAAACTGTGTGGCCCATGTACTGTCGGTCGACCTTACCTTTTTTCAACTTGTTTATTTTCTGACCTGGATTGGGAAGAATTGGGGATAAGAGTTAATGGAGAATACCTTAGTAACTTGCGATTCGCTGATGATATTGCCTTGCTTAGTAACTCAGGGGACCAACTGCAATGCATGCTCACTGACCTGGAGAGGCAAAGCCGAAGGGTGGGTCTAAAAATTAATCTGCAGAAAACTAAAGTAACTTTTAACAGTCTCGGAAGAGAACAGCAGTTTACGATAGGTAGTGAGGCACTGGAAGTGGTAAGGGAATACATCTACTTAGGACAGGTAGTGACTGCGGATCCGGATCATGAGACTGAAATAATCAGAAGAATAAGAATGGGCTGCAGGGGGTGCGTTTGGCAGGCATTCTCAGATCATGAACAGTAGATTGCCATTATCCCTCAAGAGAAAAGTTTATAACAGCTGTGTCTTACCAGTACTCACGTACGGGGCAGAAACCTGGAGGCTTACGAAAGGGGTTCTACTTAAATTGAGGACGACGCAACGAGCTATGGAAAGAAAAATGATAGGTGTAACGTTAAGGGATAAGAAAAGGGCAGATTGGGTGAGGGAACAAACGCGAGTTAATGATATCTTAGTCGGAATCACGAAAATGAAATGGGCGTGGGCAGGACACGTAATGAGGAGGGAAGATAACCGATGGTCATTAAAAGTTACGGAATGGATTCCAAGGAAAGGGAAGCGTAGCAGAGGGCGGCAGAAAGTTAGGTGGGCGGATGAGATTAAGAAGTTTGCAGGGACAACATGGCCACAATTAGTACATGACCGGGGTAGTTGGAGAAGTATGGGAGAGGCCTTTGCCCAACAGTGGGCGTAACCAGGCTGATGATGATGATGATGATGATGATGATGATGATGATGATGATGATTTTCTGAATCTGAGTGTCAGTGTCGAACTCTGCGCTAGCGTGTCGACCAGAGTGGACAACAGAGCAGGTCGCATTTCCCGGCTGCTGAAGGCTGGTTGACTGTCCAGGTAGACTTGCCAGAACGCGTCCAACGACGCCGTTGAGTTTAATCGGACCGCACCGACTTTCGCTTTGATCGCTCCCGTCGCGATCTCAGCATCTATACGGTACGTGGTTAAGAAAGGTGAACGGACGTTTTCTCTCTATAAAGATGAAGATGCGAGTTGTAACAAGCATGATTAGAAAAACGCTGCTATACGCCTCAAAATTTCGTATTGCGCGCATGTGATATTATAAGCAGTGCGCTGTACAGAACGTACTCCGAACACCGACAATGCACGCAGGAACCTGTGAGCGGTATGACAGTATGTCCATTTCTACCACGGTTATTTAGGAAGTACATGTTAGTGCGATGTGGGAAAAAAGACTTAGCAGGAGGGAGTATAGGAAAGAACTTTCCCACTCCTTCCTGCTGAGTCTTTCTTTCCACGTCACGCCAATATCTACCCCCTAGACTTGAACGGACTCACCCAGCACCATATTCTACTCACGGTGATTTATTTATTTTCTGTTTAAAAAACAGCTCCATTCAGACGCTTTCCGCTCAACACTGGAGGCGCAGTCTCAAATAATAACCGAAGCTCAATCGAACAAGACGCGAGACACACGGAAACAAAAGTCAACACTGGGAACATAATCCGTTCGACGTTTACCCTTTTACTGCCCTGAACCTAAACACGCCAGTCAAATAACAAACACGTGAAATGGCAGCGCTCGGCGGTCCGCCAAACAACGACCGACCATAGAAAGCGACCGCCGCGCAGCCACCGCCAGCGAGAACTGAGCAATGCGTCTCGAGAGCCGCCTGTCCAGCAGTTCACTTGGGTGCAACGGCGAAGCGCATCTCGCAGGACGGGAAACCGTGGCAGACGCACGATCGCACAGTCGCGACGGCGGCATCGTGGTGGGGGGTAGCAAACAACCACCGCTCAATGCCGCAGGAAACTAATCGATCGATCATCGACTCGACTCCCGCTTGAAGGTGGGGGGGAAGGAGGGCAGACTGGGGGAAGCTGTCGGGCATACGCACACACACCTGTGCGAGGGCGGAGCTTGTTTCCTGGAGGCGACGCCCCCCCGCTTTTGAGTCAGTAGGCACCGCCTTCCCCCGTGTTCGAACCCAGGCCGGCTCTTTCTACTCCACCGCGCTAGTTGCGTGCAGTATCAAAATAGCTTGCCGCTTTCGGCTTGTTCTGTCCCAATGATCGCTTGAGAGCTCAAGCGTGGCGTCGGTGCGTTGACAGGCTTTGTTCTTTCGTTCCGGTCCCGGCGATCTCATGACTTCAATCTTTTCCGCGTAACATTCATCGTGAGATGTCGCTTTTGCGGCATCTCAATGCGGACTCAAAACTTCTAGGCACTCTGGAGAGACTGTGGTGCGCACGCACGCACGCCATTTACTTCAGTTGCATTTTCGACTATCTCGTTACCAGCGCGATTTGTCTTCCTTAGATGTAGTGTTAGTTCTTGAATCTCTAGTACATCATCATTCCCGATATACAAAAGAACGAGAGTGGGTGAAAATGTTCACGGGGCTGGAAAACGCCTAACTGGAACCACGGAGCATTTGAAATTGAAATATAAAACGAAATGAACGGCAACGCTGAAAACAATGAAAAGGTAAGTTAAACATCCGCAAACGCAACTAATCGCATATGGCATCAGCCGGCGCCAGTTCGTATCAGCGGTTTTACGCAATCCGATCTTACTTTGCTTCGCATGGTAGTAGCGCGGCTGCCCGCGTGTGTAACCCGCTCCTCACAAGTTAGGCGGCTTGCCTGTCTTAGCGCTTCGCATACGTTCCGTGCTCTCCTTTCCCATGACTCTCGCTCTCTCTTTCTCTGCGTCGCGGCGCTGCACCGAACCTTCAGCGTCCCCTTCCTCTCCTTCGCTGTGGACGCTCTCCTTCTCTCGCGGCGTGGAACCCAGCCGCTGCCAAAGCACCGCGGAGGCAACGCCCGGAGTCGTGGCTTGGGGGCCGCTTAGTTTGTCGGTCTTTCGCTCTCCGCTAGACGGGGTTGCGATCTCTTTTTTAACTTTCCCCGGGTGCGCGGTCGCCGGTCTCTCGGGCCTCCCAACAACCGCGGCGGAACGGATGTCGTAGCATGCTCTACGGAGTGGCGCACTCCTCTTCGGTCGCCACCGCTCACCAGCCGAGTCACCACAGTCACCACGGTTGCGGCGGCGCCGTCATCCGGAGGAGCGTCGCCGCCGGGCGCTGCGCACCGTCCAGGATTCAGCTGGCGCCCTCCAATCAGCAGGTCAGGAACTTACACGCGCTGGTCTCGCGAACGCGCTTACAAGGTGCGAACACGCGATATTAAGCAGTCCGTTTCGAGGTGAGTCGATATAAACCTGTTGTTATCGTCTCTATAAGTGGCGCACGTCTGAAGGACGCGCAATGAAACTAGTAGCCTTGAGTGCATCCCTTGCACGGCTGCTCCCAGAGCAGTTCGTCTCCTTTGGCAGCCGGTATAGTGTACAGACTTCGACCCATCTGTCTAGAGCACTCACTCTTGAGCGCAGCATGGTATAGCAAAGAGAGGGCAATAACATAACGTGTGACGATAGGTATTATATCGGGAAGTGCAAAAATGTTATGGTTTATACTGCAAAAATGTCATGCTTTGGAACTTCAGTCAATGTTTCCAACTTTATATAGGCACGAAGAGCACGTCAGTAGTCGTGGACCGCCGTATGCGTCACTCTTGGAAAAACTCTCTTTGCTCTGTGGTTTGCTGTGGCAAAGACAGCGTGCGAGCAACGCACAGAAAACAATCTTATTTATCAATCCCACTAAAATATTGACACTGACACATATTTTTGGTCATTTTGTTGTTGATAAGTCTTCGTCTTGTTGTAATGGTTAGCGAACACGTTCAACACTGCGGTCTGTCACATTATTCAAGGGGTAATGATAGGCGCAAAACTCTGTGCAGACAAAGAAAAATTGACGGCTCAGAGTCACCTGTACTAGAATAATGAAATAGAAGTTTGACTGTTCTCAAATATTCAATCGTAGAAAGAGACTCCAACGAGTGCCGCCAGGGAAGTCTGCACAGCAGTTTCCAGTGTACGCCTTCTGTTTTGACAGCCAGAAGTGCACGAACATTTACACACTTTTGTTTACACTCACTAGAGAGCGTTGCAGAGCAGAGCAAAGAGTGTGCCGTACCACAACTGCGAGGTTCAAGGCTGAACGACTGCGAAGCTTGTTTGGTGGCTCCTTCACACAAGCGACCAGCAACGCAGAAATTGGACTTTATGTGCTGATGTAGGATCGCAGACCATTGCCTTAAGAAATATAGTGTTGAATGCAATAATTAAATGGATATGGCCGAATCAAGGAAATGAAGTTACGTAAATAGTCACGTACAACCCACGTACACATTAAAAACCCGGCTGTATTTTTCTTTTAAATCAATCAAACTTATTGTATCTGCTAATGAAGTACTAAAGAAAATATACATATGGACTGTTAAAAACTGCGTACACATAAATTACTCTAAGTCTAAGGCTGTACTGTTCCGAGCGAAACCAAAATGTTGTGAACCCTCTCAGAAATTATTTCTCAACAGTAATGAAATCCAACTTTACCCATCCGCAAAAAAGACTTGGTGTTATTTTTAATGAATACTTGTTATGGGATTGTCATACTCAGCACATATATCATAAACTTTGCAGAGTCTTAGGCATACTGCGAAGGTGTCAACATATACCTGTACCTCAAAACATTTTAGTGTGCAATGCCCTTTTTTCTTCTCATCTACATCATTGTTACCTTGTTTGGCCAAGAGGCTCTAAAAATATTTATATACTTTAGTCTTCCTGCAAAAAAAAAAAAAAAATCACTTGTTGAAGGTGTCTCTTAAACGCGCACACCCCCGCATTGTTTAAGAAATTCGGAATCGTGTGAGTTGATTATTGCTACGAATGCCAGTTCTTGTCGGCTTTTAACTCTAAAATACACAGAGGCAGTACATACATACGTAATTTAGCTGGCTTGCAAACTGTCGTCTAACTCGACATACAGAAAATTGGTATGTACCATGTCCTCGAACTAATTATGGTTTTCAAACCCTTCGTTTCTGACTTCTAAACGTACTAAAGTGGTGGAAATTAACAATGCAGAACTTAAGTGTTTTATCAAAAACTGCGTTATTTAATATGATGTGTTTCTTTCAATAATTAAAGAACATCTCATTTTCTTGTTATGTGAATGTTTTATTCATTCTTCGTCGAGAAAAACCACATATGTATATGCATCTTTATGTACCGATGTTTTCTGTTGCCGGTGCTTGCTGCTTTTGATTTGTTTTAGGGGTGATGGGTGAGGATCAAACTGCTTTCACGCAGCATTTTCCTCGTCAACCACAAATGCAAATTTCTTATGGACCGTGTGGTTAAATAAAATAAACTCAAACTCAAACTTAATTTAAATTTAATCAGCGGCTCATAGAAACTGAGACACACTGTGCAGGTACGTTTAAGATTTAAGGTTTATCGTCATAGAACTCTTGCCAAAATCAACAGTTACACATCAAAATCTCCGTGTCTGTGTTTTTCGACCTTCTTGGCTTCAGCAATGCCAACGAGCCGAGTCACCACTCTGGTCACAAAATCCTGTTTAGTGCGCACTGACGCATCACCGCGACATTATGAACGGGAAAATATCGCTTCACAAGAAACTGCGTGCCACTTCTCCTCAGCTGTATACAGGTGTGGACATTTATGCGCATTTATGTGCCCCTGCATCTACCAGCTCATATTGGCAACTTGGTAGCTGCTCCACTGTTCTTACATTTCTTGCACCATTTTCATTTCATAGCTCACACCACATAACGTGTAGGAATAACAACGTATGGTGATCGGTTATGCGTGAATATAATGGTTTAGAGTCACAATGACTTAAAACACCACGTTCAGAGGAACTTGCGCTGATGAGTGCTCTACTGCTTAATCGCAATTCTGCCTCATGTGCATTCGTATGCATAGTTCCAGTCGGTTGCGATTTCGTCTTTATATCGAGCAGCGGATAAATTTATGCTAATATGGCATTTTTATTTTCGGTATTATATCCTCAGTCTAATTGAAAAAAAAAGAATTTTGCCTGAGCATCACTCCAAGTATAAAACATACTGTCTGACTATAAAGCTTTTGCGCTAACGTCTTGCACGAAAGAGAAATTGGGCTATAAGGCAAACGTTTCTGGTATGTAATCACGACGGTCTATTTTATTAATTAATTAATTTATTTATTTATTTATTTATTTATTTTGCTGTTCTATGCGGAATCTTGATTGCTATGCAGCAGTCCACGAACGCTGCTTTTGATGGGCTGTCCACTATAGCAGAAGTCTAGCTGTGTGTTGCCTGGCTTGCTTAACATTCTCAGCGTTCTGAAAACGTTGTTCTTTCAAAGCCTATTTTTATTTTGGACGTGAATACAGGAAACTGTTGATCCAGAAGATCCCTGTCTAGCTAGGAACTCATTAAGTTTCCAAGCCGGGTGGGCTGATGCTTTGCCACCAGGAAAGGGCAGACTGCCAGAAACGTTGACAGCCTTTTTTTTTTCTTCTTGTCAACATTCCCGTTAAGAATCATACGTTTGTGTCGTGGTTGTTGCGTAGCTCCCGACCCGTACACTGGACGATACAAGGCCATATAAGGCTTCGCGGACTTCCTCTGCATTTTCTTCGCAGTTACTCACTGACTGCTGCGCACTCCATGGGTCAAACCATCGTCTTCGTTTTCTCTGCGGAGTCAATATTGTCGTTGAATCACGCAAGCGCAAGTAAAGGTCACTGTCATATGGTTAACAATTTTCGTGCATACAAAATCCTCAGTAGCTTAGGATTTCGTTTGCTACAATACTTCACGTTTTCTCACTGCTTCAGCTAAAGACTCATGACAAAGGCGAGCGTGTTCCTCCTTCATCTCATGCAATCAAGAGGTAAATTCCATAAGAAAGCGAAATGCTCTATAGTGTATGAACCTTATAGAGAATATGTACACTGTTAAACTTAGTTTTTACAACACTAACGGCTGCCATCATGGCCATCCTTCTCATACTCCTTTCAATAACTTGACAGAAATGAGTGAGCTCAGTCTATTTCTTGCAGTGGAGCTGCCCTATCCATTTTTCCTGCAGCAGGAAACGTCACTCATAAAACCAAAACGAGAGAGGTCGTGTTTTGGGGTTTCTAGTGGGGAGTGCTTGGCCGATGTGAGTCACGTTGCGGGTCACGGTCATGAACAAAAAAGGAAAAAGAAGATGAAAAGGAAGGATGGGCGCGAAACGATTGGATGGAAATGGTACAGCTGAGTTGATGCAGTTCACATTCCTGGCTAGTTCAGGTGACGCAGGATTCGTGCGCCAGTGGCCGACCACTAAAGTGCGTCCACAACTGCGACTACAGTGGTCGACACTGGGCAACTCGCTTCAGCGCAACGAAAGATATGTCTGGCTCAACTGAATGAACGCCCAGATATACCATACATCGATCACCAATGTCGTGTCGTCGTGCACAGACCCTACAAAGTGCACTGTTCTGCTTTAGACGTCGAGAGCGAGACAGATTGCAAATCACCGTGACTTACGAGGGGTTATTTTGTGAGGGCGAGTTGATGCAGATGAGATTACCAACGGCGTTCTTAGAAAACGGTCGTGAACGAAAAAGAAAAACAAGGATAAAAAGAAGGACGGGCGCGAGACGATTGGATGGGAATGGTACAGCTGAGTTGATGTACTTCACATTCCTGGCTAGTTCAGCCGACTTCTAGTATACTACGTCAGTCTGTGCTCATGCAGACAAAAACAGAAGAAAAAAGAAAGCCATTGTCCGCTGCAAGTACATCACTGTTGGTTTGGCTTAGCTTGGCGCACAGGCCCATGATGGAGACCTATGGGGGCGCGTCTAATGAAGTGCGGCTCCCAACTCTAGGGGGCGGTTCAATCGGTAGTCATTACGTTTTGGGGGAGTGGAAAATGCCTGCTTTTTCTCCGCTGCGTTCCCGTCGAGAGGAGCTTGTAGCTCTATAACACAAGCGGCAAAAAGGGAACCGGTGGCCCGAAAAGCGACCACAATGGAAACCGGGGACGACAGGCGGCTTCCAAAGGGAGGCAGGAGAGTGAAGGGACACAAACAGCCGGTCTCACTCTGTCCCTCTTTCTTTCGCAAGAGAACCCCGCGGCGTGGAGCTGTAGGACCAGGGGGTCAGAAGCGCCCTCTACAGCCGCAGAGACACACGGTCCACTTTTTTGTGTTTGTTCGGTTAATAATCTTTGACGATGTTCGAATCGGTGGATGTCACAAGGGCAGCCGGGCGGAAGGAAGATGAGAGAGAGAGAAGGGCAGGGTGCTCTTCGCCGGTGCTCTCGGTCGTCCGGAGGCAGCCGCGGCTGAAAGGGAGGCAGGCCAACAGGGGGCGCGATCCTGGTTTGACGGTGGGCACACACGAGCGAACCGGCATGGAAAAGCGTCGTCCTTTCGTCCCCCCACCACCACCTTTCCCGTTTCGTCCGCCATTGTCGTCTGCTTCCAGTGAACCAGCCCGCGTGCTGCGCTGTGGTCTGTTGCGACGCGCTCAACATAACAGACGACAGGCAGATAACTGGGGTCGGTTGTTGTCGCTTGGTCCCGGCTTCCTGAGTTCGCGTCATCGCAATTCAAGTGCGTGGCCGCAGCGCAAGACTGGCCATGTCTGGTCAGTCGGGTGCGAACGGCTGTCACTCATATCGTCGTTCTCTTTTCTTTCTCCCGATGTTCTCCCGGGTTTGCGGTTCGGTGCGCCTGACCAGGACGTTGCCTTGAGAAGGTTAAGAAAGTGGTCTGAAGTGGAATGGACGGGGATCGGAGATTGTGGGGGAAGTCCATTGGAGGGCGTCTATTCAAGTCACTGCTTGCTCTCTTCAGCGCCTGAAGAAAAAGAATAGTCGTGTTAGTTCAGAAGTGGACCAAGATATGAATTTAGATTACCTAGGTAATTTTTTTTCGATGACATGCGCTAGCAAGCGTGCATCAATGGGGCAATCCTACTTTTAAAAAAAAGATCAATATACCCCATAACTCCCATATCCAATAATCCGATATGAAACATATTGGATCCCATACAGAAACGCGGTTTTCCTATATGTCATCTGATATTATTAGATAAGAAAGTTAGTTTTTGCAGTAGGGAAGATTACCGTAAATAAAGAAAGACAATTTTTAAATGGGCGGTTGCTCGAAAGGATGAGAACAGTGAAACATAAAATTTGAGAGCGATGTCGGGTCAAGAGCGCTGGCTAATTGATCCGTGCATTCTAGACAAATGTTGTAGCAACTAGTGGGAAACCTATATATAGACCTTCAATTTTGCTTTCTTGTTCCCTTTGGGACAATCTTTCCGAATTGTGCTCAGAAACTAACAAACAAAGCATCCAGCTACACCTATGACAAAAGTTGCCACATTACTAATGTCTGTTATTAGAGTTTGGGCTTTAACTGAATTTCACGCATTATTAATTAATTTCAAAAACCTGTAGCACCATGCAGGGGGTGTGGAGGTTAAGGCTTATTATTCATCCCACTGTGAATCTGGCAGGTCGCACAAAGAAATCCATTTCTCTGGGTCTCTACGGTGTTCCAGTGCCTCGAACGTGCTCCTACAATTTGGTCACCTGATAAGAACATCTCAAGGGGCTAGTTAGTAGCGCGCACTTACACATGTTTCCATATGCATTCTTTCGTGGTGTCTCTTTCTTTGCATTCGCGCAGTAATTGGCTACGTTAATCAGTGGTGCTCAAAGATTTTTTTTTGCAGTGTAACAACTTAGTGGACTGCCTTGGTAGGCGTACATTGCAAAAGGATGGATAGGTGGGCTAGTTGGTAACGCATATTAACTAAAACTTAGAGCGCTAAAAACACGAAAGACGTAGAGAAAGAAGCACACACCACACGGGCTCTGGAGCGCGTGTGCTGTGTGTTCTTTTCTCTACGTCTTTCGTGTTTTTAGCGCCCTAAGTTTTTATTGGTAGGAGTACTAGCAGTTTGTTCCCTTGCTGTCATCAATAGTGTGCACTTTCCTTTTTAGCCAATTAGTTTAGCTAAGATGGCAACGCGGGCCAATCTGAGAGAGTGGTATAAAGAGGATAATAAGTTAAAGACAGAGAGGTTAACATAACCTGAGTTTCCCGAATAGCTCTTCCGGTGGCGAACCATCGCAAGATGGCAGATTCCGCTTCAGTCATGTCAGCAGTTTTACAGGGTCATGTTGGGGTGCTTTGCGAGTGGTGCGTTCTAAGATGACCTCGCTGCAAGCCTAACCTTTGTCGCTGATCATAAAATAAATCATAAACTAAACTAAAAGAACAACGAATTTGATGGTGTAGTGTTCCTATGGAAACCTTGTCCACCAAGCATGGATGTAACGAATGAAACTGTTTACGTATTCTTAAAAACGAAAAACGAAAGAACAAAAAATGGGAAGTAATCGATGTATAGGTTTATTGTAGATTGCTATTCGTTCTGTTAAGGGTATTTGGATAATGAGTAATTAGAGACGCAGTCGTGACGATAGTCACGAGGCATTGCGGTCCGTCGCCGTGACTTTTGCGCGGTATCGGACCCTTGTGGCCGGATATATATCGCATGCATCGCTATGGCATTTGTGGTCGCCTGGCCATTGTTGGTGTCGTACTGGTGTTGCCTCCAATAGCCTGTTCAGATTACCGGTTTCACTGACGAGAAGAGAGAGAAATCCGAGGGCGGGATGCACGCGCACAGCTGCAGCTAGGGCGCGCTGCCTGTCGCGAAGACCTATAGGGCATAGCCCCAGACAAAATTACTACAGTCGATCGGCTCTATATAGCGAAGTGCTTGGGACCTCCGAACTCATTCATTATACAGGTCACTTTGTTGCAAAGGTCGCGCAGCGCACCACTCACATTAGAATCGGGGCAGAAGTATTCCTTCGTTATACAAGTCATTTCGTTGTAGAGGCGTTCGTTGTAGAAGCGCTCAACCGTATGAGAAAATGTGGCTCTGTGATCGCCCGGCTGCTACGCGAATGAGGCGTATAGTACATGGATTCATAGAATTTTCATTATACTAGATTCAGACGTTCTTGTGGCGTTATCTATAGCGCTTTATCTTTCTAAATAACAAAGCAATTGCTCTTTCTAAACGCGTGAACACTTTCTGCACACTTGCATGATCATTGCCAATTGCCGGATTTATAGCGAATATTTTGTTTGAAATGATGAAATTACAAAGTCGCAAAGCCGTTTGAAGCCTCAATGGCGAAGTTTCAAGGGTGCTATATACCTCGTCATTCCCACGCTGGCTGAACTGCCATACTTTCAGGTCCCGTACACACTAGTGCCAGAGTTCTTCGTAGTAATTTTCTGTAGGAAATTCCTATGCCCTACGAGTCTTCGCCATATATTCCTGTAAAAATTATCAGAGGGTTAACTCTGGCGCTAGTGTCTACGGCACTACGGGAGCTGAAACTGTGTTGGTTCAACCACCGTGGGAATGACAAGGTATAAAGCTCATGAACTTTGTCCTCGAGGCTTCAAACGGCTTTGCGACTTTACCGATTGATCGTTTCCAACAGAATATTCGCAATAGATGCAGCAGATGACAATGATCATGCACGTGCGTAGACATTTATTGACTTAATGCGTTTAGAAAATGATTGATTTGATGTTTAGAAAGAAGATAAGGTGCAGGGAATAACGCGAGCGTCTTCAGCCACAAGCACGAAAGTTACACAGATACGTGCACTACCGATGATTCCTGTAGTAGCCGAGTGATTGCAGCGTCACAGCTCCCTCTATAGTAATTCTTGTAGGAAACTCCGTGGCCTCGGCCGAGGGTCGGCCGTCGTATCCCCAGCAGCGGCCCTCGAGCTCGTCGCCATTGACTTCGTAGGCTCGACGGCTCAATCGCTCAGCGCCGCTGTTCTTTTCACTCTGCGCGTAGCGCACAAAGAGCCCAAGCCGCGCCTAAAAGAGGGACACACACACACGCACCCGCGCACGCGCACAAAAATACACAAAGGCGGCGAAGCCCAGTGAGCCGGTGTTTGCTCTGCGCCCTGGGCGGGTCTAATGAGGGCTCTTCACACGCCCCACGGGGACCGCACAATCGGCGGCCGTGCCGAACCCCCGCTGCGCGAACCCGCACACACACACCCGGTCTCGACGCAGCCGCGCACAATCCGCGGCGGAAAACGACTGCGCGTTCGGCACAAAGAAGGCGAACACCGCGTTGAGCGTGCGGAACGCTTCCAGACAAGGACGTACACGACGACGACTATATACACGAAGCGGCTGCCGCGAGCTTTGGGAAGCGACCCCGAATGGAGCCGTTTTCTCCGCGCTTTCCTATGCGCACAGTGTTGGAAACGTGCCGGCTTTCCTTTCGCCGCGGAGTAGGAAGCATGTACTCGGAATGCTCGGCCATGAGGGGCGTGCGCGTCCCTTTTATGAAGAAGAAAGAGTCGTCAACGAGCCGCAAAGCTTAGCGATGCCGTTTGTGCAACATACGCATACAGGAGGTGTGGTTTGGATTTTGCGGCTGGCGGTGCCTGACGTGGAGTCTCGAGAGGTGATGAATCGGAGGCGCTCAAAGAGCTGCTGAGCGACGTTGAGGAACCGGAGACGGGCTTTTTTCGCCGGCGACGTAAAGGGTGAATATTTTTAGGCGTTCGTTAGCCAGCTTTGCGGATGCTGCTGACAAATTAGGCACTTCACGGTCCATAGACAAGGAAAGCTGTCGCATGCCAACCAACGCGTGTCAGGAGTCAGTTTCTTCGGAGACAGTTATCATTCGGCGTTATTCTTCGGCCAGGTATAGATTTGGGGATGGATGAAAGTGTACTACCGTGGAAACGTGCAAACTTTGTGTGACACGGACATGACATCTTCCAATGGCTACCGGGGCGCTGAGGCATCGTCGGTAATTACCTTGCTGATGATGCCGCCCGGTCAGCCTGTAAAGGAACCCTGACAGTTCCTATATATGCCATTATCAATGACAGACGCTGCACGGGGTCTTCGTTTGCTTGCTCGAAACAAGACTGAAATTTTGTGGAACATCCCGATTTTCTCCAACTGCCGTCTCCACCGGCTGGATTCTACACTGAAGCTTCAGATTCCATCGAACCGCCGTGATGCAACTTTACTGTGCCGCCTCTGGTTAGGGTAGCTTTTACGAAAGCCTATTCATCCCTTATTGAAATGTCCGACATACCGATCTGTGACTCATGCAACTGTGAAGAGACGATCTAACACGTGTTGGGTTTTTGTAATCTTTCTGACATCGAACGCTACATTCTTCGGATGGTGTTGAATTGATTAGATAGAAGACCATTTTCAGATACTAAGATTCTCGTACCATGGCCCCACGCGTCGCAGGCTTACAAAGTGACGTGGACACTGCTACAATTCATGAAATCGACTGGCCTCAGGGACCGATTGTAGGCGTGAAGTGATGGACAACCGCTCGTGTTCACACTAAGAGTACATTCTTCCCTCCATCTTCTTACTTTCTTTTCATCCCTTACACCCCTTCCCCCATGTAGGGTATATCAAAGTGGATGTGCGTCTGATTGACCTCGATACCTTTCCTTCCTTCTTTCCTTCTCCTTCCTCCTCCTTGTGTGATACCGGCACAGGGTAGCCAACCGGTGCTTACACTGGCTAGCCTCCCTGTCATTCCTCCCCTTTTTTCTCTCTCTCTAGTAATCTAGCGTGATTTTTCGCAGCAGGCTGCTGAATCGTTACAAGTTACATGTAGCTTTAATTCACGAGTGCGTATAGGGGAAACACCGTTTGGTTGCTGCAACTCACACCATCGTTGCTTGTAAGAAATGATAGTAATGCTCTTGTGGATTAGGTTTTGACGTTAGAAGCACATGTAGAGCGCCGTTTTTTTTTTTTTTTTATGTCTGTTTCGTGTGTAGCCAAAACTTACGAACTGGGAAAATGAATGTGCCATTTTAGTGAGCCAAATTATGACGCACATTAAAAATACACGGAAAAGTTTCACACGTTTATCGCTCTTGGAGGTCGTTAATTTAGTTTCCTTGCAGTAACAAGAAGTTTGCATGGATTATGTCACCGCAGCAAGCATTGCCGGCATCTAAGTGCAGGAATAAACGCACCTGCAGGAACAGATAGACTTGCTTGTTCAAGTCTACAGGGCCAATAAATCTTCCGAGCACAAATGCAGGACACATCCAGTTTCCACAAACTGTGCGCAAGGTAGCCGGGACCAAGATTCCTGTTATAACTGCTCTGCTGTCAAGATATGAGTGATGCAGTTGTGCATTAGTATAGTATAGAAGTTGTAAGATAAAACTGTCAGTGGGCATGTCCTCAGTCACTATGCAGACAAATAATCGTCCACAGGGCAGCTGGCCTCCGGAAGAAAGCGGGAGACACATAACAAAGAAGAAAGAACTTGTTAATATTTTTTTTTTCATGAGAAACTGGACTTTTTCAGTGATCGGCCCGTTTACTGTATTCTGTGTTTGCCCGAGAAGAAGCAAGTATGTATTTCGTATAAAGAAAAGAATAAATAAATAAAGCGGTAGCGATGCTTGTTGTTTGCGGGCACGCTGACACTTTGAGCCGCCATTGATCCTTGGGAATCATACGGCGAAGCGTCCGATTTTCGAGTGGGTCTCTGCTCAACAAGCTCTCGCTTGATTCAACACAGCTGGGGAGTACTTACGGTGGGCTTCTCCTCATGTGCTCGATTCGGACGGCGGAGACAACTTTCTGTGTAGAAGGGGCAAATTATACTTTCTGCATCTTACTCGAACGCAGAAAGCGCTGAACATGAAGACAGCCCTATTGACGCATTTTTCGGTTAGTCATTGGCTTTATTTTTCAATCTAGACGTTACGATTGCTTGTTTCCTCGGAAACTGTGGCATGTTTGTACACGTGCGCTCACGGTAACGTTACGCATGATTCTTCTCTTTCCCGCGGCAATATCGCCCGCTGCTCTCACCGCCTGACGCAAGGACGGTGGGAGCACTTCATCCAGTAACCTTCTGTCTATCATTATGTTGCTTTTTAGCCGCTAAGTTGCTGCAACATTAGAATAAGCCATGTTTGAGTATGTGTATCGTCGGCCCCTTTGCCTGTCGAACCTACAGGAACGACAGAAACACCACAGAAGAAGGATGCGTTATACAAGTAACCCGCCTCTATCCGTATATATATCTAGTTAGCCACCTCTATCCAGATGCGCACGCAAGCGACATTGAAGTAACGGACTCGTTTTCAACTATCTGAAATAGCCGGCGGGAAAGCTCAAACGCGGTGAGGCTTTATCACGCCATGCGTTAACGCGGTCCCCGGGGGCTCGTCGACCGGGTTTCTCAAGCATGGACTCCGCGCGGAGTTCTCACGCGACTGTTCCCCCCCCCCCCACACACACACACAAACGCGCGCGCGTACACACACAAGGAGAGAGGGATAGCACACGCCACAGTAGCGCTTATACCCATTTCTAGTCAAGTCCTTTTCTTCCTTCGCTATTAGATCGCACTTCACCGCAACGCCATTATACCCAGGATAGCCCACTCGGTGCGATAGCTGATAAGAAAATTGAGCGGCAGGGAAAAGCACCGTTAGAAAAAACGGCTACCAGCCGAACGCTGTCCCGCTTTGCTCGCAACAATTAGCGCGGAGGCGTCCGAGAACCTCCGCCCGATTTGCGGTGTGCGTGCGCGCGTTGATCGCGACGCTGACGCCAAGGCTGTAATGGCTGGAGAGAGCAAAACGCCGGGGCGAAGGGAGACGGCGGAAGGCTTCAGCCGGAGGGTCGATATCCTCTCCTTCCATCCTTTCCCTTTTTCTCAGCAGATGCCACGCATGCCCGGAAGGGCGGGCAAACGAGGAGGCCCGCCTTCTCTTTCTCTTTCCCTTCTCGTTTCCTCCTTTCCTCCTTCTATTCTACCCGCTACGCAGCATGCCTTCTCCTCGCCCGACCTATAGAGCTCTGTTAACTGCCTCCCCCCCCTCCCCCCCCCCCCGTATGCGATTGCGCTAAATGGGCTTGCTGCGGGGCTGTGTCATTGAGACTTTCCCTTTCTTGAGTTCTAGAGAATAAATATGGGTAGCAAATTGTTGTTCCGACGAAGGTATTACACTCGTCCACTCTTGTACTCACGACTGCTGTCAAGCTAGTTGGCCCAGCGCTGCTTTGTATATGCTTAATCGTGAACACAGCTATACGTAGCGAAAGAGGAGTCAGCTCCCCTTGCAGCCTCCTCAAGTGCTTTAACCCTCGCCCCCGTCCCCCACCTCCACCCCCGGTTGAAGAACAATTCCGAAGCCTCTGAGCATAAGTTATTTGTTTTCGTTCTTCTATGAAAAAAAAAAAAAGAAAGGCATTTTTCAGTGTAGAAGATACTACGTAAGGCACACATGTACACTACAGAATGACTGTCGTGCCAGGGTGGATTCTAGGGTTTTAATTACGTGCGCAAACCACGATATGATTATGAAGCGCGCCATAGTGGGGGACTTCGAATTAATTGTGCCCCCGTGGGGTTCTCACGTGCACCTATATCCAAATACGAGAGCGTTTTTGAATTTCAGGCACATTGAAACGCGGCAGCCGCGGCCGGGAGAGCGCTTCCCCGACCTCGAGCTCAACAATGCAACAGCACAGGCACATAAGTTACCGCTGCGGGCGCCCGAATAGCTAAGGTGATAGAGTGTAAATGCAAATTTAATCTTTCCATGCATGTTCTAATCCTGTTGACTGCGTTTGTGCTTTTTTATTCATTTTCTGGCCTTCACAATCCGCGGAATGGTACATAGGTACACGAGTTGCTTTTGGGACAAAGACATTTCCGCAATTCTCACGCTATTTGCAGAGTGCAATATAACCATCTAGTTGAGGTCATCTACTGTGCCTCCGTACATCAGCAGAACCCTTTACCTCTCTAGCTTATATTGCTGTCTTCCTGACTCCTCTGTGATTTCTGTTCCTCTCTCGTCACGCGCTCCTTATCGTTTCCATTTTCTCAATTTTCTTTTATTGTGTCCAATTCACCAAACCCACAATTCGAAATATACGTTCACAAGTAACGATAGTGGAACTGCCACAGTGAATCAGCAGCTACAGCGTTATGCTGCTGAGCTAGACGTGGCGCGATTCCGGGCGATGGTTGCTGCATTCAGTCGCAAGCTGAATGCAAAATACATCCAGTGCTTTCTTAGACTGATGTCCATCTTAAAGAATCTCAGGCAATAAAAATTAATCCGGTGACGACTACTATACCACATTTCTCATGGCCTATTCTTCAGCTTTGGGACTTGAAACCAGATCAATGTTCAAGGACAGCGGCATCCGGAATGCTGCGATGGAAGGGCACATGGGCGATTGATTTTGCGCCCCCATCAGTCTTTCGGTGACTACCCGTGTGAATTACCCTGGTTGAAAAACGCGGTGCCGGGTAGGTGGCGCGACAAACTGTGCGATCGTCGCAGCCGCAGCTCCCAGACATACCCGTCAGCCGTGCTTTAATACGTGCAGCTTTTTTTTTTCTTTTTCCTGCACCGCTAGCTTGCACTGAGGAGGACATTGAATGGAAAGCGATTGATGAATTTAATTCCAGAAGTGTACACAAGCATGGTGTATGCGCATTGTGGGCTATGTATAATATGCTGTGACAACATGAGGACTGAAGCACGCACCTTATGTACACCCTGTGCCGCGAGTAAATAAACAACTGTACCCATGACGACAGTTGCGGGAATTGTGTGCGTCCTTCAGACCTCTGTTTCTTTTCCTTTTTTTTGCCAGTGTAAAATACAAAAGAAAATTAAATTATGGGGTTTTAAGTGCCAGAACCACTTTCTGATTATGAGGCACGCCGTAGGGGAGGACTCCGGAAATTTCGACCACCTGGGGGTCTTTAACGCGCACCTAAATCTAAGTACACGGGTGTTTTCGCATTTCGCCCCCATCGAAATGCGGCCGCCGTGGCCGGGATTCGATCCCGCGACCTCGTGCTCAGCAGCCCAACAACACAGCCACTGAGCAACCACGGCGGGTAGAGTAAAATACATAGCGCGAAAACGTGAACCAACCAGCTTATAGTTCCTCGCTCTACTCCATGTGAAATTTTTCACATAGTGAATATTTTCGAACGGCTTGTTTAGCCAGCGGAGATGCTTGTCGGATAAAAGAGAACACGTTGTGGAAAATAATTTAGTTAGTTCATTAATTCATTAGTCTGGTTTGTTTGTCTGTAGAACCATTCCACGTTGCCATGTCATAATATAGGTAAAAGGTAAATCTCGACGTCTTTCGAAACGTCGACTCTGCCACTTCAAGTCTTTCCAGAAAACTCACCCGAAACATCAAAGGTAAGAGGAGTGGTCACTTGTTTCAAAAGAACCAATACAGACAAAACTTTTTGTCCATACTAGCAGGGCGGTGATTTCTTTGTGTGCAGCTGTTTTAGCTCCTGGATGTGGAAGTAGGTGACATACAGACCCCTCGTTAAAGGTCAAAATATCTCGCAAAAGATAAAAAGAAATAAAGAAAAGGCAAAAAAAAACTGCGCGAAAGTGGTCCAGCGGGGGAGTCACACGGACGCGGCCAGCAGCAGCGCCTCCTCCCGAGCTTCCCCGCAAAGGACGCGGCACGACAACAGAGGAACTGAGGGCAAAGGCGAAAACAAAAACACATTCTTCCCGCCTCGTCCAGATGTTCGCGAGTGGTGCACTCCGCTGTGCGCTCGCATCCGCGTGCTCAGGAGGGTCCCGGAGTTTTACCACTTGCCACAGTCGTCGTCGTCGCCGCCTCGGAGGAAGAGCACGATGTATTTTTTTCTCACTCTTTTCCACGAAGGAGAATGAAGGAGAAGGAGGCGAGGGGGATTACTGGGGGAAGGCACGGCCATTAGTGAGAACGATGCTCGCGGCAGGCAAGCAAGCGAGCGAGCGAGAGGGAAGGAAATGCCTTCGTCTAAGCCGCGGGCCTCAGCACGGGTTTTCGTCGAGGGGCCGTCGACAACCGAGAGTGAGTTGCGCGCGAGGTGCATGTACGCCGGTTGAGAAGAAACGCCAGGGCCGAGCGAGTGCCCCCTCCTTCACTCTCCCCCACTGGCTCCGCTCATCCTCTGCGTGTGCTCGAAAGCGCGAGCACAACGAGGAGGTGGCGGGAATCACCGTCTCGCTGCTCTGTTTTGCTCGTCCGCGCTGCCCGAAAGACCACAGGGTGGTTGGTGCGACCCTGAGGGAGCATTCGGAGCTCCGAGAAAGCAGACCATCTCCGGCTGCTGCAGTGAAAAGGATGTGAGGCAGATTCCGAAAAAAACTAGCGATGTCCTCCTCGCCCTCCTCTTCCTTGCTTAGAAAGCAGCGAAGACAAGAGCGACCCTCTTTCTTCCCGACAGTGCTCCTTCTTGCACCCAGGTTCAGTCGGGGCCTGCACGGTACCGTGACAGTACAGTTCTTTTCGCTTTCAACACTGTGCGCGTCCGCCAACGGAGCCTGAAGCCGGAGAGAAGCCTGACAACCAAGTGAGGCGGGTTTGGCAGAAGACCATGCTGACGCCTTGGTATTGGCGAAGTCATGTCTTCTTGGCGCACTGTGGATGACGGCGAATCTTTCGGAGTACTCATAACCTGTGCAGACAGCGAGGTGACCGTTATCGCGCGAGGAGTCCTTCAAGGTGACAGTGGTCCACCTGCATTACGCCGCCTTGAGGCGCACGTTGGGAATACGCTTCATTTACCGATTCCGCTATAGGTTTCGTGCGTGTCCCGTGGTTTGTGCGTATATATGTACAGGAGCGTCGAATGTATGACATGACATTATACCGTGTTGAATGGGTATCAACAGCGCGGCGGCAACGACGCAAGTGTTCTGGATCCCTATTTCAGGGCTTGACAGGCTAGTTGCTTATCATCGCGGTTGCGCTTTAGTATGCAAGCCTTGGTGTATCTTGTGTTAGGGAACGGCATTCGAGACTCATCTGTGGGCATTGTTTGTGAGGACACCGACCCTGCAGTTTCAGTACCCAGGTGCTACTGGCGTCGCTTGGTTTTATGTCCACGAGGCGTGAATTTCTACATCTTGGGTGAACATTTTCAGCGGTAAGGTCCGTTTCCACTATACATTATTTTTTCTTGTGGTTAGTCTAAAATTCGGCTTCTAGCTCGATTTCAACCCAGCTGTTCCACGTGGTTCCTCTAAAGGATGCCGTGCATGTAAACTATCCCCACATTTACTTTTGTGGTGGGGCATCTTTGGACTGTCTTTTGATTGCCGACACGGGCAACTGCAAGTGGACAACGTCAAGGACCTTCGTGATCACTCCGAACCTCCGAAGTACGAGAGGGTTATCGAATGGCACCATAAGTCGACACGTTCAATATGACTGTCGTTCCACTGGTAGTGCACGAAAAGTCCTGATATCCTTGTTGAGTACGGAGAGTTTGATACATGAGAGTAAAACAACCAGAAAGCTAAAACACGTGGTAGGAAGCGTCAAGCCCCCGAAGATCAGTTGTCAAGCACGAACAGGTCTTAATGGCTTACAGATAGCCATGCTGGCTTGACATGACATGGTTGTTTTGCGAATTACGGGTATGTTGGAGACCACGTCAGGTATTCCGACCAAACACGAAGAACGCAGGTAATACCAAGCGTCATAAGCCAATCCGTTAGGAGATGCCCTCCTACTTCAGCAGACATTGATGACTTGTATTGAGACAGAGCTGGCCTGAACGCCATTCGGTAAATAAACGTTCCGGGCAGATTCCTCCAAGACAGCACTGGCATCTTGAACCGACCGTTGGACAAAGTGAAGCTTCGAGGTTCTCCGTCCAAGGGCAGAGGTATATCGAACGGCGCCACCAGCAGTTTGTGAGATAGAAGGAAAAACCGAAGAAAAGTCAAGAGGAGTGTCTGCAGTGAAGCTCGACATGGCGAGCAAGTGCGCCGTACCACCGCAAACCACCGCCGCTGCGGCGGGAGGTGGAGCAGTGGTTGTTGTGAAGCGGGAGCCGCCGTCGCCTCCGCCGATGCTGAGCCTGTGTTGCTGCGCGCGATCATCGCACGACGCAGCAGCGGCGGCGCGCCGACGAAGCAGCATCGACGTCGGTGGGATCGCGTTGCCTCCACCGCTGGCGTCCTCCCCTTCGGTCGGCAAGTGGAGCCTGCCCAGGGGCCGAGCCTTCGGCGGCGAGCTAGCGTTCATTCGCCTGAGGGCGCATTCGTCAACGGAACCCGTCCACAGGCGGGACATGGTCGATTTGGAGGAATCTGAACCGCAGGTAAGAGAAGCCCAGCAGCGGGCAGCCGGGCTCACACGTCATCATATTTCTTTTCATTTTTATCACCCTCGCTTTCTTCCGCTTTCGACCTGTCTCTCTTTCTCTCTTCCTGCCTCCATCCCTCCACCCACCCACACTACCCCACCGCACAAAACCCTGCGTCACATCGTGGCCCGGGTTTCTTAATACGTGTGCTTGCAAGTGGTATTAAGCAAACGTGATGTCGAACACATCTACTGCGGTCACGGACGGTGGATATTCCGTAATGTCCGCCAGGACTTCTGTGCCACCTGTTGATCCGGGGCCCTCCTCTTCGGAAATGGCCTCGTCGGTATTCACGCGGGCGAGTTGCTGATGTGGAGCAGTTAGTTTCGCTCGCGTGGCCTTCCCACGTTGAATACCCCGGGCTCATAATAGGAAACGTGGCTGGTCTGTGGCGTCTGCTTACATTTCTACATTTCTAACGTCTATCTCATCTGCGCACAACCACTTTACTATTGCGAAGTTCACACAACACACCACGAGTTGGCGGGGGTTGTTGGTCACATGCAAAGACAGTCTAAGATGGCCGCGTCCCATCATTGCACTTTAAATCTATGCACGTGCAACGATCTACCGAAAAGCGGTGGCAGTTGCGCCACGCGATTTAGACAGACGTTCAGCGTCCGCTTGCCTATACGGCAGGGGCTGGAGTACATTTTTTTTTTCGCATCGGACAGGTGGTCGTTTCCAAGTGCGCTCGCACTTCATGTAGCTGTTAAGGATCGGTCACTGTACAGACTTTTGAGATAAACTTATAGGAATGATTTACTTGAAATATAATCCGTCCTTCGAAGCGGCTTCTTACCGCCTACGATTATCAGCGCGCTCGCAGGTTATGCGCCCAGTTTTCTCGTAATATTTTTCAATCAGTTACTCAGTCAGTCGGCCAGTCGGCCAGTCAAACTCTCCCTGTCGAAGCACTCTCCAGGTGAATGGTGAATTTGGCAACGTGAGAGAAAAATAGCAATTCGTTTGGGTGAAATCTGCGCAGCGGGATATGTAGGTCAGTCTCGTAGTCCGGCTGGTTTAGCTTTGCGACTGTAAGCCTTGGACGCATGCGGGTATAACGATAGTGCTCGTGTCAACCGCAGAGTTCGTACCTCGCAAATCGCGGAAGCTCTTTCGAGTTCTCGACAGGCTAGTGGTTATTTACCTTCTTTCCCTTTCGTCAGGCATGCCCGCCCTTTCCCTTATAAATAAAGAAATGCCCTCGAGCCAACACTGAACTCTAATGTGCATTTTCTGCAACAATCGCCTTCGCTACCTCGTCGCCCACTCGAGATGGATTTCTTTCAGGTGGGTGCTTGTGCGCGCGCGGACGCGTGCTCGCGTGTCAGATTCACGATACACCCCACATTTTATTCACTCCATCCGCGAATTTCCCTAACCACTTCCCCCCATCTAATTCTCTGCTGCCGTCGCCCGCGTTTCCCTTTGCTTGACACCGACTTTGTCTTTTGAAACGACCGCGCCTTATCCGTTCAAGCCCCATCACATGACCTACCAAACTTCACTAAATACTATCAATTCGGGTTACTAATTCATAACTGCACTGCATGATAATTTGCGCAGACAATCGTCCGCAATCATGATAGCGTGATTTGACAGAACACCATTAACGGAGGACATAATTATAGAATGCTGACCTCACAAGCCATTGCAGCTGAGGGCGAGTAGGGCACTATTTCATTTTTTAAGGTCAACAGATCTGCACAAGCGTATGTAGCCTGAATTGGTGTTCGCAATGCTACATGTGTAGCTGTGTGGTGATAGCACACTCTAAATACAGTTACACCCCTCGGGGTGTATATTTGCCTCACAACAATAATCGTCATCTGTATTGCTTGCGTTTCCTTTTTAGAAAACAGTGCGCTCGCTACTTTCCTGTCGAAAATGCTTCGTCATACTGATAACGCGCATGCCGTTCGCGACTTGGAAGTACCGGGCTCGCAGCGTTAAAGAAAGGAAATGCGGGTAAAACAGATGCTGATTATCGTTGTGAGGCAATATACATACCAAAGGGTGCACTTGTTGTAAGAGTGTATATGTGATGACAGTGACCGGCTGTGATTGCGTGTTTGTGCTCCTTTTATCTTTATCTATGCTTTCCTATCTCTATACGTCCCATCTCTCTCCAGTGTGGGGTAGCAAACCGGAATTCCTCTTCTGGCTAACCTCCCTGCCTTTCTTTGTCCTCTCTTTATTTCTCTCTCTCTCTCTCTGTGGCTCGACGCACGGTGCATACACAGCTTCTTTCAAGCTGCTTCCTCAGCCATCGAGTTTCCTCCCCATAGGTTAATACCGGCAGAAGACAGTGGTAATGTGTTGGTATATCTAACGATATCGACAGGCTTCTTCCTTGGCTTGGGGGTGCGTGCCACATGCATCGCAACTAAGTACTAGTCTTCTACATGTAGACATCATTCCCGTGATCAGGCTCCTCCATGGCAACGTGACTTAGATAACCTATCACTGCATTTATATAGATACTCTACTCGTAAGGCGGTTTCCCTGATGAGGCTACGAGGCTGATGAGGCTACAGTGTTTTCTAACATAGTCGCGAGGACTTCTTTCGTCTCTTGATCGTTCAATACTTGCACGAGGACAGACGTTTCCACTGGATACAACACCACGTCGTAATCTATGGTCTCCACACACAGCGTCTGTTACATTTCGTAGATTTCTTTTATAACCTGATTATTGACATATTGCCATTCCTTAATTTTGTACACAAATTTTGAAAGCGGCGCAGATCCTTGTCAAGCCAAATTGATTTTGGCTTTTTGTCGGTGCCGCCTACATCATGTATAGATGTGAAATAAATTTGATTTGATTTGATTTGATTTGAGATGATGTATTGTTGAATATTGTTTTCTGAAAATCCTCCTGTTTCATTTCATTTCATTTATTTTTCCCTTAAAGGCCCGATGGCATTACATAAGGGGGGAGCAAAATCAAGGTCAATTTTTAGAACAATAACAAAAAAAAGAGTATGTAACAGTTACATGTTCTTGTCACGCGTATACAATGCAAAGTAAAATTCACGGGATTGAAACACGAGAAAAAAAGAAAAAATATAGATATATATATGAAACACTCAATTAATACACGAGAAAAATACAGTGAAAAAGGCATCACACGGGAAACAAGTAAAAATAAAGAGTAATCAGCTGTTCAGAGTGCCGAATTGAAGAACATTTTGCCCTCATGAAATATATAATCTTTCCTATATTTATTCAAATCAACTGTACATAGATCCGTAAGTGTGTACAATTTTTAACCGTATGACTCCCCGGGACGGCTAGATATTTGTTGCCCTTCTCTTGAGCATTGTGATTTGAATGCACACGAAGAGCCCCCAGACTTTTGAAACTAATGCTGTCATCAAGCGGGCGGGCGACACCACAGTTACATGTCACGCCGAAAATGTTTGAAGCCAGCAGATAATGAACCCACTATTGTGTATGGGAATGTTGATGTGTTAACGCATCACATATAAAGCACTAGCATCCAAAGAGAATGAAGGGGAAAATAAAAGTAGAGAACAACGTGCCGCCAATGGGAGCCTGGTGGGAACTTCCAAATGATGCGTGCAATGCTCTAGCATATGGAGCTACCGTGGTGGCTGCGCGTCCGCCCACTTCTTTAGCTACTTTTATGTGTTGTAATCTGAAAGTGTTAGTCATTAGTCAGCGCCACCCAAAGAAATAGCGGCGGATGTGCAACGTCCTGTAAACCGTACACTGTAAAAAATAAATTAGAAAAACAAAGGAAAGAAAGCGTGAACTTCGTGTTTTTTACTACCAAGAATTTGTTTCAGTGCAAGAAACACCGGTTATTTCATTTTAAGAGATGTCTTTTTTTCCTGTTTAAGGCCAAAGATAGCGTTTCTTGATTTTAATAAAATTATTGCCCATGCGGTAAAGCGAAAAATTTGTCATCAGCACTGTGAGCGAGAAGAGATTTCTCCGTCTTTTTACTACCCTCAATTAACATTTGTCTGCAGCTTCACCATACCACGCAAGTATAGGCAGATACATCTTGAATGCGCGAGCCAATTGGTCTTAATTTCTGCATAACATACAGCTGCAATCAGAGTCAGTGGTGCCGCTCAGAGCATGGCCATATTGAATTGGTAGAGCGGGTAGTGTAGCGTAGTGCCGGGTCTCTTGGCGACAGATGCCTTGTCAGGCCAGTCACATCTGATATCTTCTATGAATGTACACGTACGATCTGTTAGAGCCGCAGCCCAGCATTTGTCTCTTTCATACTACGAGGAAGCTGCACTCATGAAAGAGTCAAAGTCACTACGTAATGGGGTAAACAATTTCGAATTTATTTCTGTAAAATTAAGAAAGAATGAACAAATTATTTTGGTAGTATCACAGAAAAACAAACTAACAGAACGGGAAATATATGTTTAAAAATTTTATAGAATTTTCCAGCTTTCTATTTCGACACGATATATTTTAACAGTGTTGGCGTCGCGTAACGTGAACTTAGGAGCTAGCAACTGACCAATAAACCTTCGTATGGTGCCTCAAGTGTGAAGGCTTCCAGGACCGTGACCCTCAGACAACCACACTCTCTCGGCTTCATTCCCTTGTAACTAACAGTAAATCGACACCCTCGGTTTGCCTGATCTTTAGCGCTAAAGGAAATGATCCCGTGAACATTGTACTGTTTAACCATTGCCTCATACCGGTTATTTTCCGACCTTTGTAGGGCTTTGAATGGTTTTCTTTTGTGGATTTACGGTATAACCTGGTAGATGCAAATTTTTTCCTTTTATTAATGTTTCTTCAGTTTTGGGACTCCCCGAAGAATTCAAATCGTCCTCTATGTTCAGATCGACCTCTACGTTCCAGTTGAACGACTAACCAGCTTAACGCCAACAATATCTTACCCTAGGCCAGTCACAAGCTCGGTTTCTGAAGATAGCTCTCTATTTAAATAAAGAAATACAAAGAAAACGAAATATAAAGCGCAACAAAATATTTTTAAGTCAAACCTATGCTTCAAGCAGTCCTTACAGTCTGAAATTAACTTTTAAAAGCAACACATTTCATTCAAATATGTGGTGTGGTTACGTCATGACATCATTTCAGTCACTTGCGCCTACCGAACGAATAGCAAGGAGAAAAGCCAACTAATTTAGACTGGTGCATGCTCCATGCGTTCGCACTTCTCACAGTGGAAGAAATATCTGGTTGTTAGCTGAGTAAATTGAAAACCAACGGTGCCGAGACTGTACACGGCGCTGGAGACGTTCCCGTAACACCGACATTCTGACTGTATTTTCACGTATTGAGGATGTTCTTGTGCTGGAACAGCTCCTAAATTTGTTATATTGCGCTATTGTCACTTTCGAACACAATGTTTTCAGTCTGTATTAAGAAAAGTGTTCAACATTTACTATAAGACGGCGCCACTGCTATAGCGTCACTGGGAGATTGTGCGGAAATCTCAAGTTGTTGTCGCAATGCCGTCTTCCATTATTGCGTAATTTCGGGCTTACCAAATCTTAGTTTTGGGAGAGTGCAAGTTCTTTTTTTGGGCAAAAGAAATACAAGGTGTGCCCGCTAGTGAAGGTATGGTGAGAATGAGGTATTTCGTATTCTATACGTGTATAATTGAATAAAGTAGCTTCCCTTGGTGCTTATTCTTAAAGGGGCACTATATAGAAAGTTAATTTGAGTGAATCACTCTGCTACGTTATCAAAGAAAACAATCTTACCATAGGAGGAGAGGCTTGGAAAGCCAGGAAAGAAGCAAGAAGGAAAGATGGGTAGCGACACCACCTTGAAATTCCCGCGACAGCTCGCTGTGACGTGATGTATTGTGATGGCGTACGCGCGGGCCCAGTTAAATTTCTATCGGCAACAATGTACTTGGATGTTATTGATAGCATCGTATTTAAAACAAAGAAAAAAAGAAAAGATAACTGAACGCAGCAAGGGTCAAGAGATTTTACTGACCGCCACAACGTCCCAAATACGAAAATAGTACTTTGAAATCCGTGATGCCACACAGACATACCGGTCCTGAAATTTTGACGCAAAATTAGAAAAGAAATATATGGAAAGGACTAGAACTTCTACAGTCATTAATCGTCTTTCAAAATATAAATCTACCACCGCAAGATTTACGAGAAGGCAGCTATGAAGAAATAACATCAGTGTCCCTTTAATGCCCCTTTTAGTGTGCATTTTATGTAGATTATAGCTTATAGCGTAAATGCACTACAGAGAAAATAAAGCGTATAATCACACTAAGCGCAGTGAGCCTCGTGTCCACGTGGCTCAAGTTCCTGCCTCCAGACACACTGCCCGTCCGTGTGCAAAGCGAGAAGTGAAGCGTTGTGGGCTTGCGGTGGCGTAGCGGCGTTGCACGAGTTGTTTTCAAACTGACTCATCAAAGAACGCGCGTGAAGTTCGCCCTCTGTGACGCCACGGCTGTACAGGATGGCGCATACTTCTACCGTTGCCTAATTTCCGGTTGATGAATTCCTTCTTTTTTTCCGTAACTACAAACGGCTGCAAAACGTGCTTTTGAGCGGGACGCCTGCAGCGCACTTACCGCAAACACTATTGTCGCGCTCCACGTGGCGCAAAACTACATTAGAGAAGTGACATAGACGGAAGAGAGAAAGGGTGCGGTCCTCTTCTGTCGTGTTTATCTGCGAAATAAACCTGTGTTTTTTTTTTCTTTTTTTACGCTCTACTAAAAATTGTTACTTTGCCTGTGAGTTTAGAAAATCCTATATTCACAAGACAGCACAATGTTTCGGAACTAGGTAAGATTTGCTAGCTTCGTTTGCTTAGTGCGTTCTTTTCTGTGGATTTGGTAGAACTGTAATGGCTGATGGTCCTGCATTTGATGTTTGCGGATGAGAGGAGAACATTGACAACTTATTGTGTCACTCTCCTCAATTTCAAGCACAAAGACAATCTTTGTCTGAGGAAATTGGATGATCGTCCTCTGAGTGAACAGACACTACTAGAGCAGCGTCCCCGTCGATCATCGGCTCAGAAGGCAGTGAAGGCACTTCGTGCTTTTTCAGAACGTCTGGTTTGCACGAGCGGCTTTGAGTCAAGTACTGTCCGTGCACGCATCTATACTCTCTCTCTCTTCTCTCTCTCTTCCCATTGTCCATTCCCCCAGCGTAGGGTAGCCAACAAGACTCTTGACTGGTTAATATCCCTGCCTTCCTTGTATCCCTCTCTCTCTCTCTATCTTGTAGAATTCGCACGCCTCGTTTTGTACCGAAGTTGCGCGATTGTGAACTTGAAGCAAAACTTTTAAAGAAATTTCTTAAAAACTTGTTACGTACTGTTCACAAGTGGGAAACGCAGCAATAATAATAATACTAATAATAATAAATAATAATAATAATACACGTTGTAATGCGCTTAATTAAACATTATACAACTAGCCTAATTTCTGCCTTTACTAAAAATAAGATAAAATGAAATAAAGATTATTATAACTGTTATTAAATGTACGTGACGAAATATTGGCGCCTCGTGGAGATGCCGGCTATTCCTCTGTTACGACGTGCGATAACAAGTGAAACCAACGATTCCGGGAAAAAACAGTACAATAACTCACGGATTACATGTAGTACCCAAGTTGTGCGAACAACTACCGCTACAGACTTCTTTCTACTAATATTAGTACAAAACTGCGCGGTCCAAACCGGACTATCGTACATTTCAAGTAGGTCACCGGTCTCAGCACTTCATGTGAGATTGCAAACTTTCGTCAGTGACGAAAAAAAAAGAATGATGTCAGTTACACCCGAAGGCGAAGCATCGAAACCGATGACAATGTTGAGCATTGCGCTGAAAGCGCCTCAGATCAATGGCGTGATCGCAAGCGTCACCAGCGGGGCTGCAGGAGTCGCACCTCGATGGTCGAAAAAGTGACACCGAAAGTGAACTGTCGGCGCCTTACAGCGTCAAAAAAAAAAAAAACAAGAAAAAAGGAAAGGTTATACAGATTTAGCTTGACCCATAGAGTTTCTCACTACATCACCTAGAGGGAAATCTGGCGCTGCTGCGCTGTGGTATGCATGGGAATGCCGGTATATTGTGGATTCGGATTGGCATCGTTCTCGTAGAGACAGGACACCTTGAAGACGCGCTTGGCAAGTACCGTTCCGTCTGTCACAATGATTCATTTTCTACTAGAACAGCACGTGAAAAGCTGTTTTAGCTTTATTACTACGCGAAAACATGTTTTGTTTAACTATGAGAACTTGTTATTGTGTGTACGACTACATGCTACGTAAAAAGTATCAGTGGGCCGCTAAAGTTGGAGGACAGACGACAAGGTTCGCGCTCGCCTTGAAACAGTTGGTCGTCTGTTCTTGCTTTTCTTCGCTTGGTCATGCATCGTGGGTGAGTAAAGATGTAATATGCGTGAATGGAAACATTTTATGAAGATTTTACTTTGAGAACGCGTTATTTGCGTAGCCATATCCACATTTTAGACGAAGCCTCTTACAACACCAGCCAACACGAGCCTCGCAGACAAATATACCGTCATTCCCAAGACGGCACGGTGCCCCCTTAAGAAACTCCCATAGACGGTGGCGCCAGATTACCCTCTAGGTGTTATAGTGAGAAACTCTATGGCTTGACCCTTTACTGGCCCTTGCGGCCAGACGAGCATGCGCGATGGTGTGTTGTATACACACACAGCTGCTCAGCGAGAAAGACTATTGCGCGTGCGCGCACACAACGCTCGTGCCTGCAGCGATCGCCATGAGGCTGCCCCATATACCTGGCTGGGGCATAGCCGATTGTGCGGAGCGGGACGGTGTGTCCGCTTGGCTTTGTTGTTTTTGCAGTCAAGACTGCGCGTCTCTGGAGACCTCCTAATCCTGCACGCGCGAGCCGCGAGTGTGCTTGGATACCATTACAGCACAACGGCGCGAACCTTCCTCGAACATCTGTATAATTACTATTGCATTAAAGCGTCAAGCGGTTAATCTCCTGAGCCAGCTGATTGGCATTCCTAGAGAGAGAAAGTCTTTTGAGTACTCACCATATATGCACTGTGTCGCCGGGCGCAGCCTGTCGGATGTGATTCTTTGCCTTTACACGTATTTATTAGAGATATAAAAGTATCGTGCATCAAAGAGGTGCGTCACCGGGGCTTCTCTTTCACGTCGTCTTCAATAACCCTAAATGAAAAACAAGGCAGAGGCCACATAGTTTGCCGAAACTACGATCGAGGTTGCTTAGGATTATATTGCAGTGCTTGGTTTCTTCAGCGTGACTATAGCCCTTTATAATGTTTTACTGTTAGTCGAGGTGGCAACGTACTGCAGAACGTCGACCCCCCGCATTTCCGAGAGCACAGCTACGTGCACAGTACCACGGCTGCTTGATTAAAACGCACACGTGCGTGTTTTGATCGAGCGGCCGTGACAGTGCACAGTACCTGGTATTGTATCCATGTGTCGTCGCTAGCTGAAATAACTTTAAGAGAATATTTTTTTCTTTCACTCTTCCGTCCGTTTTCGTGGTGCCCATGTGAAGAGCAGCTGCTCTCGCGCAACCGCAATTGAGGGGCCCGTTCGTTGTCGCACGCCAGCTATCGCAGCTCTTCGAGACTAGGGTGCCGTCGCGGGAGAGCTTTGCGGTGTCTGGAGGATTGTGGTGGAGCGCTCGGGAAGGACAGCCCAACTCTCCTCTGGCCGCCCTCTCTCCCCAGTAGCGGCGGTAGGAGAGGAGCATGACGGTCGCCTTCCACGCCGGCTATCGCGCCACTGGAGACAACACGCGTATGACGAGTCGTCTCTGTTGTCTACGGAATTATGCAGCGAAACAACAAACGACAGCTGAATATCTTCACTAGTACAAGTATGCGGGTTTAAGCGCATCATCCCTTAATTACTGAAACACCTTTCTTGAGGCGTTCGGCTATTCGGTTACATTCACAATCATCGTCGATGGTTTCTGCACAATAGTCGAGATAGAGAGAAAAGTGAATGAAAAGCAGGCAGATCGGCGAGACGCGCGTTAGGTTTAATATACTCAGCAGGGGAGATAGGTTAGAAGATTAAAAGAATGAAACAAAGGAGAGAAAGATAGACAGAGAGCACTAAGGTTGTCGCTTCTTCGAGAGATGTAGGCTACATTGGAGCTGCTGTCAGTCACTGGGGTTTATAGACTTCAGGAACTGCAGTAAAAATGCACGCACTTCCCACACTTCAGAAGCATGTGACCGCGGTTTTAATGAAAGGGAGTGACTGTAATGCGCAAAACCTAATAACATATACAGTGGACTTAGTTTTGTTTTATTTTGTTTCAGGCGAAACGCAGACGGCAGGACAGTGATTCGGACCTCGCCGTCGGAGGCCAGCATGCTCTGCAAGAGTCTAGGTGAGCGGATCGCCTTGCGCGGTTATCGTGCGATCTGTTGGTCGGTTACGCAAAACGCATTTGTGGAAAGTGTGGCGTTGAGCGATGCGCGTTCTCACCTGTATGTGTGGCGACATAAATTTGGTCACTGAGGGTAATTATTAAGAGAATAGTTTACTCAGGAACTCCTAAACAAATTTATAGGAACAGATAAATCGTGCTGCTCGGCATTCACTGCATCAATTTTGATTACGTTTACTCCATTTGCATGCCCTGCATTCTTTAAAAGTGCACCTTCGACAATCTGTTGAATTTCCCCGCAATACACCAGCGTGTTCAATTGACAGCATGTTCAAGACATAATATTTTAAGATCATATTTTAGACATCATATCTTAAGACCGAGTATCAACAAGTTTCAGGTAGCGAAGTCCAGAGGGTAATTCTTTCACACTTGCAGCACTTAATCGGCACTTGGTGCTGCATTATAGCAGTGTTTTAGTCCTGACCAAAGGCTTTTGGCCCTGCGTAAACTTGGAGGTCATGGTTTGCTCTAAATAACTGCGTTATAAAGGGAGAAATGGAGTGAAAGGATAAATAAAATTATCGCATAGCGTCCTTGAGCTGTAGACCGAGAAATCTGCTAGACCAAACAACTGCGCAAGTGACCTTAAGCGTTAAGTAAACATTGCCGACAAGTCGGTCGTTTCGGGAGGAAAGAAAGAAACAGAAAAAAAGTGGAGGAAGATAGAATCGGTGCGAAGGTTACTCCTCAGCACACGGCGGTCGCTGCAGTCGCTGACAGCCCAGCGCAGCGCAGCTGGAAACGAAACAGCGTGTGGCGTATTTTCGGTGCCCGCAGTTGACTTCTGTTCTTCCGCAACTTTTGTTAGCTTTCTTATCTTGTTCTGGGGCAGACCGGCTTCTTTTCGGGACAAAGATATCCTCCGTCGCTTTATTTTCGTGCTTATTTTTTTATTTACTCGCTTCTTCTACTTTTGTTCTGACTGCTGATCTATAGGCAAAACAGGTCATCCGGCCCCTGTGCTAAATCGCGAACTGAAGGAGTCGGGCTGGCGACACATTTCATTTGGCCCGAGAACTAAATAAATAGAAATGACCCTCGAAATAGGTTCCTCTTCGCTCCTCCATCTGAAACTCGCTCACACTCTAAGCGGTCGCCGATTATATATATATAAGCAGCCACGGTTTAAAGCCGGTGATAAATTGTTGGCGCATCAGATGAGGCGCATACGGCTCGGTTCGCGTGAGTGAAGATAAGCCTCCACCGGCGTCGAGGAGGGCGCGAAAATGCGGCGCGAGTCGCGGTGACCGAGGTTGCGGAAGGGGGGTGGGGGGTGGAGGGGAGTCGAGGTAGGCTTGATTAGCGGTCTCAGCGGGCGGCTTCCGAAGACGCCCGTGCGACGCGCGATCTCCAAAGCAAACACATCCAGCGTTGCGAGGGGGTCGCTGTGACGCACCGCATGAACCGAGAGGGGAGAGTGAGCCACGACCATCTGTCGACCGAAGCCCGGGAACACAAGTCCCGCTCTTAGCCACACCGCGTCCTAAGAACAACGGAAAGCGCCGTCAGCTTCTTTTGAAATCGCATTCCATGCGGTCAAACGAAATCCAACTTACGCGCCGTGCAGGCCACGGACACAGTGCACGATTACTTTTCCGCGTCAGTGAATTTCAATGCGCTTTGCCCCGGACTCCAACTACTCAGTAAATGCTACTAATGCGTGTCGCAGGTCATGCGCCAACTCTGAAATACGCATGATTTGCACAGATTAGCAACGTTGTGTCATGTTCTCAGCTTACTTGAGGAGTGTGTATATACGGTGCTCCTTTCAGTCTAAGCGATTCTGAACGCTTTCGATTATTTCCATTTTTCTTCTTATATTGCACTCTCGTTTAGTTTTCTTTCTATTTTTTTTTTCTTTTACACCTACGATTTTGGCATAGAGGGCTCCTGCGTAGCCAAACTCTTCGTACTGCTTCAGTTAGTAACCAACAACAACACACACGAAAAGGCCAAACAAAAAGTGACTTTGCGGACAATGCCAGGCCATACCGCTGACATGCATATCGTTAAATACTTTATCAGGAATGTTCCCGTAGTAAACATTTGGAATGTACAGGCAGGGTCAAAAGCTCACGGAATGCGAGAGCTGAGAAAAAGCAGATTATTTTGGAATCTGGTCGCCAGCATGAATTTATATGTGACGCGTGTACTTGTGCACGAACCAACATAGTGTTTAACTCCCTTAACGACTGCAAGCTAAACTTGACTGATTCAGACTGTTCCGCGGCCCCGGCATCCAGTAACTTTTTGATTTTGCCTGTACATAACAGGAAATGAGAAAGGAAGAACGAGCACTAACAAATAGTAGAAATACGCCACGGACGATGTTCGGCAAAGAGCTCCACAGCAAGTTATATATGCGTAAATAGTTAGACTACGAAAAAGCGAATTTGATTTAGTCAGCACACTTCTTGACTCTACACTATCGATTTACAAAGGCAACTGCGCATGTCTGATTGACAATGGTGCATATGTTGACGTACCGTGAACAATGAAGAACTAGTTCCAAGTGAGCGCTCGTGCTGGTCGTGCTTCTTGTATTGGTTTCTTTTTTGGTGGCTTTTCAAACCAAATCAAATTCGAATACTCGACGCAAGTTGAATTGACCATTGCATAGAATACTGAGTATATTTGTGCTCACGTGTTCAATGAGATCAGTGAGGCCAAGCGTTGCATGTCACTGCCGGTGCACAAGTGTAATGCATTCGACGCACTAATATATATATATATATATATATATATATATATATATATATATATATATATTTGTGTGTGCGTGTGTGTGTGTGTGTTTGTGTGTGTGTGTGTGTGTGCGATCTCGCGTCATCAAATGCGTGCGACATCCATAAGACGGTCCTCATGTTCGCAAGAAAATACGCCACAGCTCATCCTCATCCATGTTCTTTGATTAAAGTTGTTTGACAGAGAAGTCTGCGCCTGCCCGCCGTGCGGAGAACCTGCGAAACCAAACGTCTGATTAAAAGGAGAGATAGCATGCTTCAGATTTAGAAAGCCGTGCTGCGACACTGTTGTATAATTGGCCCTACGAACCTGTTCTCGGTAATGTTTACAGCATGAACAACTTTCATAACATAGAAGAAAGTCGGATGCATCTGGGAAGAAACCGCATTTGTTTCTGAGCAGCCTCGTTATATCAGATGACTAATGTTTCAGGACATCCTCATAAATTTGTGTCTGTATATGTCCCCTCCTTTTACCCCTCGCTTAACTTTACCATCGCGCTCTCCCTTAGCGCTTGGATTCCAGCTTCTTCCGGCATCTGCTTAACACATGTTTGTTATACAACTTCAACATAACCAAAATTAGCATGTGTGATGGCATGCGCAATGCGTTTGCTAGCAACGCGGTCGCGTTTGAGGCGCTCTTATTTTCAACTGGTACGGCGGATGCGGCACGGCTGCTACACGTAGTGCCGACGATATATATATATATATATATAACCTATAACGAACGAACGAACGAACGAGCGAACGAACGAACGAACAAACAAACAGCTTGAAGAGCAAGCTATATTGTGGATGCTTTAAGAAAACTTTATGTGTACTTGTGGCTTTCCTTATAACGAAGGCATTCAGTGGACGCATTCGTGTATGGGCGCGGAGGAAGAGTAGCGCTATAACATTCTTACATACAATAACCATGTTCCAAAACTGGACTTTATTGTTTCATCGGTCAAGTGGTTAAATAAGCACCACCTGTCTCTGTTTGCTGTCGGGCGCCACCACTAGGTTGCCTGGCACGCCGTGTGAGATACACTAATTGTAACCTACTCATAGAGACATTTGGCTGAAAGAGGAGCTGTAGCCACTGAAGATACGCAACTGGTGCTGCGGATCTTCGTTGTAGCTTACCTTTGGTGATTGAACCATGCGCAGTGATGACAGGAAGACGTCGCAGATGCAGCGCACTCAATTTGTTGCCGCCTTTACCGCAGTCAGGACAGCCAGAGCAGCCCCGCCGAGAACGGCTCGAGCGCTGGCTCGGACAACTCGGGCCCGGACTCGCCTGTGGGCGCCGACGACGCTCTAGGGGGAGTGGTGAATGGTATCGGCTCCCTTCCCCAGCAGCCGCCTCCGCCGCCCAGTCAGCAGCAAGCTCAGGCTCAGCAGCCGACCGAGCCATACCCGACCACTGCTTGGAATCTCTGCAGCGCCCCGAACCAGGAGGCCCTTGGAAAACTGCACCAGGTCAGTGGGGGCCTTCTGCTACATGCCGTCCGTTCTTCCCCACGCCATGCCAGTTCTGTGCAGTGCTATGGAAGGCAGAAGAAAAAAAAGAAAGACAGAGAGAGAGAGGAAACTGTTGAGAGGTACACTCCACTAGCCTGTTAACGTTAAGGCTAAAATTTTCGTTCTATCGCTCTTTGCGCAGTCGTTAACTTGTTCCCGAGCTTCTTTGCTAACCTCCAAGTTTCTGCCTCATATGTTAGCAGCGGTATAATACAATGAATGTACACTTTTCTTTTCAACGACAGTGCTAAACTACCAGTCAGGATTTGGTAATGCCTGCCCTATGCACTCCAACCCACTTTTGTATTTCTTTTTCATGACCAATGTCCCCTGTGAGCAATCCACTTAGGTAAACGTACCCCATGCACAGATTCTAGAAGCTGACTGGCGATCATGAATTGTTCCCTTGCCAGGCTATTGAACGATGCGTTTGTTTTCTGCATCTTAATCTTCAACCCTACTCGTACACGTTTTGGGTTAAGGTCCTCAATGATAATGAATGGAATGGTAAGGGGAGATAAATATGGCCATGAGGAGTGACGATGAGTACAGGGGGCATGAATAAATATACAGGTGATGGGATGGATGAACCTATGAAATTGGCGAGCGAAGACCCATGATGATTTTCGTTCACGCCCTTATAGACGCCATCACCTTGAGTTGTGTACCCAGTCTGTTTCTCAATGTACTACCTGCGATGGGAATCTTTTCCGCTTCAAAAGAGCGACCAAGTAAGGGGAAGGTGGGGAGGGTTAAGGCTAATTTATGGCATAATTCGTATTGTAAGATTGCATGGAACGCAGGATGTATTCTTACCGGTTGATTGCACATGGTTAGGTTGGTTACAGTTAGTATTGACGAATGTCACAGAGTCGTTGGTAGAACAAGTTACTCATGAGAAATAGTACAGAATTCAAGGGGCACACAATAAGAAGGCACACGCACACAGTCGCACCTGAAGCGCTTGCTTACAACTTTATCTGCATTCAAAGGAAGTTTCACAAAGTGTAGACTTTTCTTCAGGACTTAGGCAGTGTTCTGCTTCCCGCTTGGGTGGTGCCTGCACCACAGGGCTCTGCGGACTACGCGGACTCGGCGTTGGGTCCCGTGGCCGCACCGTACGCCACCGACGGCTCCCTGGGCGACAGGCTGCACTGCGGAGCCGGGCGACTGGGAGCCGTGTCTCCCACGGACGCCGACCCGCTGCCTTCCAAGAGCAGCCCAGCCGCGGCTTCGGCCCTGGATTGCGCCGCTTACGCGCCGTATTACACCAGGTTAGGCGTTGCTATTCAGTGACTAAGGCAGCTCGCAACTGTCTTTATTTTTTTCCTAAGAGAACTGCAATTCCCACCGGGCTCTAAACAAATAAATAGTTTCTGAGCAAAGGGGTAGACAGATTTACTTGTAGTAAACAAAAAGAGAGGTGCGTTTACCCACCCAGTAGTTATTTCTCTTTCACTTCTATGTAACGAGGAAAAGCAAATAGTAACTGGCGTCGAGGTAGTTGTTGAACGTAGCACGTAATTCGTAGGTTCAAAGAAAACGCGGAAATCTGCACCTTAAATGTAGGCTGGTAATTATACGTAATAAGTGTGTACTTTCCGCAATGCTATATAGTTTATTTTTAGCGAGACTGACTGCACTCGCTGCCTCGTTCCCGTCTTGGCTTTTGTTTGCGACCGCTCCGCGTATTTTGTACGTCCAAAGCCAACGCTTGTAACGGTGCACCTTGGACACATGCTGCCCTCATCTCCTCAACAGCTCTGTCTTTCATCACAGCATGCAGGCGTACAGCCAGCTGAACAGTGGTTCCTACTCGATGCCGGCGTCGAGTCTATACGGCACCCAGTCTGGACAGGCCTACAGCTCTGACGTCCTCTCCTCATATGGTCGGTACCTGTTTTCCTCTTGCGCGGCTGTTGACCGCACTTCTTTCACTCTGTTCCATGTAAAGCGTGTATATCGCGCGCTCAGTATATGAGCTACAACGCGCGACCGCTTTTCCCGCACGCTTTCGCGTTAATTGTCGCTCATACTGAGCGTGATAGCGTGTCTTGTTACAGGTCTTTGGCGCTACCTTGTGTATTTACCACGTGTTGCGCATTTTCGCATGAAATCCGAGAAACTCGTGATGTGCTGATAATAAATTCAGCTCGCTCTAAAGCACAAGTAGAACATAAGTGAATGAATTCCCCGCTCTCAGACTGACTTTCGTTTATTTGTTGTACAGCCCATAGACACTTGACTCTTCCTAAAGCAACATGGACTATACGGGATCAGGGTCAAAGTTATGGGGTCAAGGTTATTCGCGATAGCTCCTTGTCCAGAATGTCGATGGGCATGTACGAACGTAGGCGTAGCTACCCACTCAAACTGACGCTCTTGCGTTTAGTTTTTGGTGAAAGAGTCGTATTATAGTGATAAGAAACGACTATGAAAGATGCGCAAGAGCATGGGAAAGCGACCGCATAAAAATTCGTTCAGAAACCACATATTCTCTGTACTCACTACCGACTACACCAATAAGGGCAAGGTTCTGCTGAAACAGGGGTTTGTTTCTATAAAAAGTCGGTTCATATGTTTGTTATTGTTTTTTTTTTTCGCACAACCTTTCTTTCATCCCAACAGCCACGTGAGGCCAATATACAGCAATAATCTAGCTTCTACACCTTTTCCTCAGGGTATGCGACAGTCTAATTTCTCTGATGTCTTCGTTCGACCAGGGGGAAGAGATATGTGCACCGTACAGGCTAATACCTAAACCCGAGACACATTGGTATTCACCTATAACATAGCTGGAGTTTCGCCAGACTGTTGCCGGACAGCGCACGAAGTAGCTGCTCTCCCGTGTATGTGACCCGCAGGCTCCCGACAAGGCTCGTCGGCGAACGCATCGGCTGGCCAGGGAAAGTCGAACCTGGCCCAGTCTTACCTGTACGGCGCTGGCGGGTTCGCCACCTCCAACGGCACCCAGAGTCCTGCGGCACAGGCGGCCCAAGGACATTACGCCTACGGTACGGTGACACTCCTGCCGCTTACATTTCTGTCACTCCGCAAGCTCGAAGCCGTGCCGTGTGCAGTGCGGAACACGCCGCGAAAGATGCAGATGACAGTCGACGCAGACATATAGTGCCTGTGTCGTGTGTTTCTTGTGGTGTCTATTGGCTCTGCAGGGAGTAGTCTATAACAGCATAAATTAAATGTTGCGCGTACTCTAGTTGGTTCTTGATGATGGGTGCCAAGTTACGCTGCGTAGCTTTAACACGACAAACGAAGAAATACTATCATCCTGCATGTGTGATCGTGTATCTTATTTAGCGTTTCGCTGGAGCTGTGCAGGATAATTTCCCATCCACGTGTAAGCATCAGCTTTCACAGCGACGTGCTTTCCTGACGTTCATAAATGTTCGTCATTGACTGTCGCTTGACGTCCGCGCATCTCTTAATACAGCGCGGTTATCAGTCTTCAGCTCGCGACGGGGCACCAAGAGCTGAGTGTAACTATTGCAGGAAGGTCCTGCCTCTGCTCACACTCTAACGGTGCGTAACATGTCTCAGAGTTCAGAAAGGACGTTGTTGAAGTTTTCGGCGTCACGGTAATGGTGGAGCTGCATGGTGTGGCTATTTCAAGGTAGCATCGCCACCATGCACCCGTCTCCTTTTTACCATTTATTTATTTTCTTTCTGACGCGCGAACCCTCCGTTCATATTTTCTATTTCATAAATGCGACTTACTAATCTGCTCTAAGTTAATATTTCTGCATGACGTGCTTTTATCATATTGCGTCCTAAATTGGCGCTGCCATTCACGTTGTGTTTATGTTGTTGAACAGGTTCGAGCTACGCGGGCGGCGCGTTCGGCGGCTCTGCTCAGGCGGGCGGCGGCGCGAGCGCTGCACAGACGGCGCTCGACTACTCGGCCGGCTACGGCGGCTACGGAGCGCAGGGCTACCCGTACTACGCCCAGGGCTACGGCTACGTCCAGGCAGCTGCGGCCGCGGCGGCAGCGTGCGCCTCTCCGCTGGCGCCCTCTACCTACCAGCTGGCCCAGTTGCCGCCGTCGCAGCAGCAGCATGGTACGTGGCGCCCCCTTTCTCGCACGCGCTGAAAGAAGTGCCGCCATTCTGGACAGGTGTTTCGCTTGGAATTCACGCCGTGCGAAGCATCAGTTACGAAAATGGAAACCGAATCTACCGCTCGTTGAAAGGGGACGACACGGAGGTGCTAGATAGCGCGTACAGCACGCGAAGTGTAATTATTGTGCAGCCTTGGAATCAATAATAGCAGAGACAGTTATGTAATAATTATTAGAGGGAAAGCTAGGGTTTCTGTATTCACGAGCCTCTATAACGGCGGTGTCAATTGCCCCGCCAATTACGGCGCGCAGTGGCGCTGGCTTCACATGTCAGCTTGACTCTGCAGTTAACTGCCTCTCAACTTTTTATTTATTTATTTATTTATTTATTTATTTATTTATTTATTTATTTATTTATTTATTTGGTACATACTGCTAGCCTTAACGAAGGCTTTGGCAGGGAAGGGTACACTCACAAGAGGGAAAAATACATCATCATTCACACAGGGTTCAACGATAATCGTTTACAAGAGGCCTTGGCTTTGGTTTTAAAAACAAGCTTATTCATACACACGTACAGCGACATATACAATGCACTTATTGGCGACAATAGAACACAATGTAAAAACCACAGTTCATCACGTAGCAACAAAGATATGATGAGACAGCTTACACAAAAAAGAATCGAGGGTTGTACAATCGACAACCTCTTTGGGTAACAGATTCCATTCTCTGACAGCTTGTGGGAAGTATGAATACCTGAAGGTGTCATTGTGAAATCCATACGAAGATAATTGTTTGTTGTGCTTCGTTCTTGAAATTCTAGCGTTGGAGCGTACTGAAAACATATTTTTGTCTATTTTTAGAGCATTGCTCTGGAGAATGAACAGGAATTTTAGTCTCGGATATCTTGCACGATCGCTAATTGTTGGGAGTCCGGCTAAGCGTAGAAGTTCAGTTGGGGAATCATGACGACGGTATTTATTAATCTGGCTGCTTTTCTTTGTACGCTCTCTAACTTCGATATGGCACATTTACTGTTCGGGAACCAGCATATGGCGACGCGTATTCCATAACGGAGCGAATGAGTGACGTGTACGCGAGTAGTTTGGTATTGGGTGAAGCGTATCTGAGGGACCGTTTGAGGGAAAAAAGCGCTGAGAGTGATCTTTTTGCTACGTATGACACGTGTTTGTTCCATTTTAGATCGCAAGAAATTATACCTAACCACTTAACCAGATTTCTTTCGTAAATTAAGTATTTGGCCATAAGAAGCCCAATTTAACCGCTGAATGGAGAAATTTCGTGGTTTCAAAACTCGCAAATACAGTTTCACCAGATTTCGCGCTTGCCGGCAGCAATAAATCCCGTGTTGTAAGAGGTGACTCGGAGAAGAAAGTAGTTCCGGACTTCTTAGGAAGTGCAGAAAGTGCATGGCGGCTACCTGGCACCATATAACGGAAGGGAGCGCGATCATTTATCACCCACTGATTTGCCTGACAGAGTGCCTGCAAGTCTACCAGGAAGTCTGGGCAGGAGATTTGCTCCGATAAAACTTGAACATTTATAATAGTTTATCTAATGGGTGGGGGAAAATGGTGGCTTGGTATGGGGCCTTACACGCAAGTAATAAGAAATGTCAACAGGATCTTGTGCAACATTGATACTCTTGGAAATTATTGAATCAAAGATAACCAGGCTTCGGGTATTTCCCCTGGCTCTGCACACATTTAACGCCACAGTGGCAGATCCTCGAAGCAGACAGCGCCAACTCCGTAAAAACAACTGCAATGCAGCCAACGTCGACTTCGTCCGCTACATAGGCTATTGGCTGTTGTGGCCTCAGCAATACTTAAGCTGACTTCACCAATTTCGGAGTCCGCGTAGCGCGCGAAACCACGCTCTAACGCACAAATTTCCTTGCGTGAGTGTTCCGCGATAGCTCAGTGGTTAAAAGGATACTAAAGTAAAATATAAAGTCGAGCTAGATTTGAAGATTGGCTTCTGTAACAACGAATTCGTCATTTGTAGCGAGAACAAAGCTTTTGTAAGCGATAAAAAGAGGAAAATGAAAAATTGGAGTGGCGCCACATGTTGATTAAAGTGCCTCTCACGTGACGTCAGCACTGGCTGATTCACAGACAGCGGCATAAAGGGAGCTCACAGAGAAGCTACTTCTACTCGTCCATTTTGGCACGGGTGGTTCAAATTGAGGAGCAGCAGCGGCAACCTAGGTGGTCATTTTTTTTATGCAACAAATTGATGTATTGGCAGACGGGAAACGACAACATACTTTTAGACGAATAATCCCTCGACTGACTATTTTCCTTTAGTTTCCCTTTAAGTGCATCCGGCTCGCAACTGCACACTGAAGGAGGGGTTCGAGCCCTGTCTGCTTAGCCATTTGATGATGTGGCGATGATGAGATGGCCTGACGTCGACGGTGGCTTAATGGAAAGGATGGACAGCCAGCACAGCACATCCAGTTTCGAATTCCTAACTGCTGTCGCAACGCGTCCTGTACATCGGTACACGTAACGCCCGAAAAGGTTGCAAGCCTGGAAGGTTTAACATGACGTGCGGCTGTTATGCAAGAGGCCCAGGCAATAACGCTCTGCCGTGACCGAATTGCCGCGACCGTGGGCGTTGGGTAAGCAGCGCCAGAACTTCCGATTGACCTTTCCGACTTAATTGTAATTTCGGGTACTGCGCATTCTGAAGTTCCTGGTCTACGTACCTGGACGTCATTTCTGTGATGTAACAGTCAGCCCGCACGGTAATCCGATGACGCATCTTGGCATCTGGTTGGCTAGTGACGTAGCTTCGCGTTGGCGCTGCAGAAAATGAGTAATACAGGTAATTAGTGAGGCGGCAAGCACCTGAACAGCCAAGCTTCATCTAATTTCAAGCTCACGTGACAGTGCACGTGCTACTGAAGGCCAGCACTGTGAGAAAATTTTACCTGTGCTTGTCATTGCCATGTATTGTAAACAACACTCAGACAGGCTGACAATAGATACTTGAAGAGCAATGTATAGAAAGGAATAATAAAATGGACTATCCCGTAACTAACATTGGAGTAAAAAACAAGAATACTAAGTAACCTACCTGCTCGCAGCCCCATTGGTCGAGCATGGTTGCGTTATCAGTACTGTTGTATTATCAATACGATTGCTGAGACCGCTTCTGGGCAAGCCACTGCAGAATACACACGGAAAAGCGCGTTAACAGTAGCTACTGTTCGCGATGAAGCCTGCGGCGTTCGATTAGGACTCCACTTTGTCAAAACGCTTCTTTGAAGGTCAAATAACCGGAGTATGTGTGTTACGTAGAAGAAAGTGTTCAGTGAACTTCGGTCGGTAGCGTGGCCGAGCGGTCTAAGGCGCTGGTTTAAGGCGCCAGTCTCTTCGGAGGCGTGGGTTCGAATCCCACCGCTGCCATGCTTTTTTCGGCATTTCTTTTTTTCTTTCCTTCTAGTCGCCTGAGGGGATATTAGAATACTGCGGGGCCTTCGACATGTTTTTTTTTCCCTGGTTTTCCTGCATGTGCTGTTGCGTGAGCAGAACCGGAAGAAACAGTCGTATGCCGTAGTTGATGAATTGCTGTTTTCGCACTTCTATCTGTGCGTTTACGTGCGTACTTCAACGTTTTGCGCTCCTTTTCTCCGACACGCACAATCTCGCATACTTTACGTATCTGCATAGAAGAATTAATTCCGTTGATGTAAGGTCGTTCTACCGTTTGTATCTTAAAAAAAGAAAACGTTGTACTTGAGAACTCGTCGATGAAAAGCTTACAATTACGGCCTGTCTGCAATGCTTCCTTCGCGCGGAATTCGTCCGCTATGGTGCCCTAGTCGTTTGAAGTAAGTGGGCGGGCCTCTCGTATACATCTTTCGCAGTGGACGGCTCGTACGGCGCCGACGGCAGCCCCTCCCCTCCCGCAAAGTGCGACCCCGTCACTGGAGGAGCCAAGAAAGGTGATTGTACCCGTTTTGCACTCTTTGTCGCCTCAACTCTTAAAATGTTTTAATTATTAACTCTGTCACACAAGAGTGATCGTCATAAATCGTCAAAGCTATGCGCCAACTACTCTATCGTTGGGAGTGCGATGGGAAACGGAGACCCGCACGGGAATAACGACCGGAGAGTACCGAGCACACATAATTAATAAAGGAAATGCACGCAACGCATATCACTATTATTTTTGTGACAGTCATGTTGACCTTGGGAGGGACGGAGTTCATTTGCATATAGCGAAAGCCAAAAAGAAAAGTAAGTTGAAAAAGATTACTTTTAACCTTCAGCCCTGTCAAACTATAGTGAACTGCATAGGTAGGTCACTTTGGTTGTAGCATATACCATTTTGAGAGCCTGGATTCGCTTAGAAGTAAGGCCCAACCAAGCGCGTTGATTCCGCTGGAGCCCTAGCCGTGTAGTCCGCTTACGAGAGAGGGAGAGAGAGAGAGAGAGAGAGAGAGAGAGAGAGAGAGGGGGCACAATGGCGCGTGCGTGTTCAAGCCACAGACATACATGCTGGTTTGTGGCGCAGCGTTGGTAGCGCGGGTAGGTAGGCATTCGAGGTAAATAGGTCACGCCGTGCTTCACACCTGATATCTGTGTGAATAGGGCTTCGGTGTCGACTCTGCCGCAGGTCGCAGCGGCCGGGGCCGCGGTCGGCGGCAGGCGAACCCGTCTCCGGACCCCGAGAACAGCCTGGAGCGGGTGTTCATCTGGGACCTCGACGAGACAATCATCATTTTCCACTCCCTACTCACGGGTACCTTCGCCGGACGATACGGAAAGGTACGCGTGGTATTAACAAGCGCTGTCTCACTCGGAGAAGCTATACCGGTTGCTTTCTTTTTCAAGCGAAGCTTGTATTGGCTCGCAAGTGACGTTGTCGTGGTCACGCAAAAAAACCTAGTCACTCCCAAAGCAGAGCAGCTGCGGGAAAGGGCGGTTTGACGAGTTGACAACTGCGCCGGCGCCAAAGCGCGATGCATTAGCAAGTATTCCAGCTGCATAGGCGTGCGCTCAGCCACGCGCGCAACCAATAAGAGCCGTTTCGCTTCAGTCGGGGAGCGAAAGGGCAGGAAAGGGCTTCGCGCACCCTGCGCCAGCTTCGTTTTCGTTCGGTGCACTCTCGGAAAACGGATGGGCGGCCACGCGTTCTGCGTTCCTCCGAAGAACGGGCAGCGTTCGACGAGCGGCGGCGAGAACTCGTCCGTGAAAGGGCTCGCCGTCGGTGCGCCGGTCCAGCTGGTAGAGGCATCCGATCTCAGGCAATCCGACAGCAACGAGAAGATTCCGAGCTGGGCAGCGGGAGGCCGAAACAATGCGGCACCGTTACCTGAGGGTTACCTGAGGGTTACATAAGCGTGACGATGTTCAGGTGCATGCAGGACAAGCTTCGTTTACCGCCATTTTTCGATAGAGGAAGGGTGGTTATTTTTTCCAACAGGTGCAACGAAATACTCAGGACCCTGTATAGGAAACAGAACTCCTATCGGTGCCATGTTCGTGGAAGTAACAGATATCGCACACAATTTACCCTAAATACTGATCATTATCATAACTGTGACCATCGTATTTAACCGTAAGATAAAGAATCGACCGCGCGAGTCAAATTACTCGCATTTCTGTTGATATTTTTCGCTTGCATTAGAATCTGCTGATTTAATTGAGCGAAAAATTGCAACAGATACCTGTTAGTCTCTGAGGGTGCTGTTAAGAGAGCATGAATGCAGCAACACACTCTCCTCGACTTCAAAAGCATTTGGATGCTATAGTATAACGCGCATATCGTTTATTTCCAACTACACCAATTCTATATGAATGTTATATTGGAGGCGAGAACATACCGTGGTGCTCCCTACCTACCTACGCTACGGTGCGCCTGAATGATGTGTGAAGTTGGATCACCTGCCGGAGCGTGCGCTACTGTGCCGTCGCGTGCTTCGTTTTTAAAGCGAAAGCTTTACTGGCCGCGAACTTGCGATTTCGCCGTGGCCGTGCTCCGAGTAGGCACATGACGTCTCGCCGCGTTCCTCGTCACACCGCGTTCCTCGGCGTTGCGCTCGCCTCCGCTCGCTTCGCCAGCTGCGTCGCATGCCTGATAACACGTCGGAGGATTGAAAAGGAGAGCTCGCGTGCGCCGCAACCACAGTTGAGGCGGCAGTATGGACGGCGACAATTCTGATAAGCAGGAGGAGGCCTGGAGTCGACGTAGGAACGGGATGAAGAGGAAACGAGTCGCCCAGGAAACAGACGAACAGTGCGCCGAACGACTGGCTAAACGCCGCAACATAGCTAGACAACCACACTAACTTGGACTTGCAATCAAGATTAACCGTGGCTAACCATGCTATGCCTTAGCTTTCGCTACGTATATCCTGGCATAGCCGAGCTAAGCCACTGCCAATTTTTTCGTCATCACGGAGTTCCCATTGGTTGCAGAACTTTTCTTTACGCAACAGTGATTTTTTATTTTGATCTTGGGACTTTTACACAGTGTGTGAGAATATGCGGTGCTTCTGCTTGCCGGTCGATGTGGGTTAGATTGCGCTCCACGTACTAACGCGGATACAGAAAACATGGTAGCTGCTGCAGAAGCTGAACGGTCGCAAAACGACGGTGGCATATTTTAAAGCACGACGTATACATGTTCAAAATAACAAGTTCTATTCGCTAAAGTGAGGCTGTCGAATACGTGGAGCGAGATATGCGCAGTTAATGCCGCAAATCAAGCACATGGCAAAGCCACACAGCTTCCAAACCAATGACCTTTACTTGGTTTAACATGTGAAGGGATCTTGTATGTGTTTTTCAAAAGTTGCGATATTTTTAAAAATTGTCTGCGGCAGATTGCACTATTCTAACCCTTGATCTAAGTTACTCGATGAGGCGGCCGTTACTTCTACGAGTCATCAAAGAGAGAGAGAGAGAGAGAAAATGATAAATGAAAGGTAGGGAGGTTAACCAGGACTGAGCCCGGTTGGCTACCCTACACTGGGGAAAGGGAAAGGGGGACGGAAAGATTTAAAAAAAAAAGAGAGAGAAAGTCCACTGGAGATATCAGTCGGTCACTCAGTCCGGATCATAGACGCTGACTCAATCCGGTCGCTTTCAAATATCGCAGCAGCGCTTTTGTGGCCTTTTGTATACGAGTCATCAAGAGAGAGAGAATGAAGAGGAAAGGCAGGGAGGTTAACCAGATATCAGTCTCCGGTTTGCTACCCTACACTGGGGATGGGGGATATGGGTTAGAAAGATGACAGAGAGGAAAAAAAAATTTAAAAAAAAAAAAGGGAACGCGCACACATGGAGACACACACACAAAAGGTGTTCCAGTTAAAGTCGTTCACACAGGCCGGTAGATCGCAAGAAGCGCAAAAGCGCTTGCACGGCCTTCTTCTGTGAAGGTAGGTCCTTTCGATGTTGTAGTATTCTTTTTTCGGATAGCGGTTGGTCGTCCAGTCGGTCAAGTTCGTGGCTAAGGCATGCCCTCTGTAGACTGTACTGCGGGCAGGCGCACAAAATATGGCCAATTGATTCTTCCTGGCCGCAGTGGTCACAGGTTGGTGTGTCGGTCATCCCTATGCGGAAGGCATAGGCTTTAGTAAAGGCAACGCCCAACCAAAGTCGATATAAAAGCGTGGCGTCTCTACGGCGAAGCTGTGATGGCGCTCGAAGACTTAATGTTGGATCAAGTGAGCACAGTCGCGTAATTCTTAAATGTGGCTCATTCCATTGCGACGCGGTGCACTGCCGAGCAAGTAGGCGGAGCTTCCGTGCCGCGTCAGTTCTAGAAACAGGAATTGGGACGTGGCGCTCCTCAGTATGGGCTGAGCGGGCAGCGTGATCCGCCCGTTCATTGCCGATAATCCCGCAGTGACTTGGAAGCCACTGGAAGGTTATTTCATGGCCTGCATCACTTATATGGTGTAACGTCTCTGTAATATGGAATATTAGCTGTTCGTGCGGTCCGCGTCGTAAAGGGGACAGTAGAGACTGCAGTGCCGCCTTCGAATCGCAGAATATTGTCCATTTGTGTGGCGGTTCATCACCAATGTGATGAAGGGCAGTAAAGAGCGCTGCGAGCTCTGCTGCCGTCGATGTTGTCGCGTGGGTCGTCTTAAATTTAATTGTTGTAGCTTTCGCTGGTATGACGATTGCCGCCGCGGAGCTGCTTGGAAGGACAGATCCATCAGTGTAAATATGCGTTGAGTCACGGTAGTTCTCGTACAAATATAGCAGCGTGAGCTGTCTAAGGGCTGGTGATGACAGATCAGCTTTTTTCGAGATACCTAATTACCGAATTAACCTATATACCCTAACTTACCTTTTTATTTAATTATTTCATGGCACATATTTAAATCTACGAATCATAGCCGCTGAGTTCGCAAGGCGTATCCACTTGGAACGCGTTCTCTGGAGTGCACCAGTTTAAATATATCAATTTTCAACGGGTCCGACGGAATGCATTGGCGTTCCAGTTAGTTTCGTGCGTCCGTGCCATAAAATATGGGGTTTTACGTGCCAAAACCACGATCTTAAAATGAGGCACAACGTAGTGAGGGACTCTTGATTAATTCTGACCACCTGGGGTTCTTTAACGTGTACCTAAATCTAAGTACCACGGGTGTTTTCGCATTTCGCCCCCATCGAAATGCGGCCGCTGTGGCCGGCATTTGATCCCGCGACCCCCGGCTTAGCAGCACAACACCAGAGCGACTAAGCAATCACGACGGATCTGCTTCAATGCATAAAACAGCGTCTTTTTTAAAAGTAGTAACTGGAAAGCTCATGCATTTCGCAATATATATGAAAACTACATTACACCTTGCCCAGATAATAAAATGACGCATTTTGCGTTGATTTAAACGCGTATTTGACATCGACAATGCCCACAGCAGTAGTCGCACATCTTCAGGTATCTGACATGCAAAGAACTGACCTGAGTATCTTTTCAGTGCGAATAGATTTTCATTCTCGCCTTGCTCAAATAGAACACATCACCATAAATGAGATATGTCAAAATTACCGAGTGAACAATTTTAGCACTCGTCTTCTTTGCTTTATTCGTCTTAAGTAAACTTTCAGCTGAGTTTGAAAACATATTCGTCCAAGTATTTATGCATATTCGTCTATAACGTAATCGACTACTCAACTGCAACAAAAGACAACTACACTGAAGTAATAGTTAATGAATACAGTGTTCATTACGTTCTTTTTCCTTTTTTCGTGAAATGGTACTACATAGCTTGTGTACTTAGATTTCGTACATGCAGGACTTTGCTTTTATTATTCGAGGGATTTGCCGCAAGGCATATGCGCCAAGATATCAGCAAAATGACATCAAATAAATGTATGCAGCCTTGTTTCATGCAGGTTCTGCAGCAATAAATTAGTGTCTTTTTTGTCTGTTATCTAACGAGTGAAGTCATCAGGAACGTTCAGCTTTAGTTTCACCTGTCTGAGCATCTTTCGCTTATTTGTAGGACTCGCCAGGCACACGTTGAAGATTGCAACGTACACTATACGGTCTGCTCTTACAGGGAGCAACCGAATGGTGAACATAACGGGAACAATTCTTCAACTTTAGTGAGTAAAAGCGCTTTATTGTGTTATAAGTCAGTTGTCGTTCAGATGTAGAAGGTGCTTAAGTGTGTAGTGGACGAGAGGTGGACGAAGTGGTGTCTATCGTCCGCCATCTTTGTTGTTGTTTCGACCCCACTTTTAGACTCCTCGTATATAGTGTAGATAAACCCTCTTTACTGCAGATCTCCCCGTAACGTCTTGATGGAGGTGCAAGGTATTGAGCGCAGTAGCTCTCGCAGATCTCCCCGCAACAATATGAAGCTTCAGGTCGACATACATGCTTAGAATATTGTAGACCGTGTGCAGAGGCTGACTGTTGTAGACTTCAGACATTCGCGTGACCTCTCAGATGTAATTGGTGAAAATGTACTAACTTTTTCTTAAGCGTGAACTTTAATTAAATCCAGTATTGTGCGGTGGCATGCGCATCAATTAGGTATATATGTTTCAGACCATTTAGGTTGGTGGTTTCTCGTGCTGCTGCAGTTGTTGCTTTTTTGTCTCCGAAAAGACCGAAATTCAGCCCCGAGGCATTTTCAATTTGAACCTTCTCAGATGAACTCGTTCATGATAGAACATAGCAGAAAAACGGAAATGACGAAAATAAAGAACAAGAAGAATTTGATCAATTTTCAGTTAGGTATGAGAAAGCTGCGAAATGCACGTGTTAGATCCGTAAAGTACCGCGCCATGTCCAATAGACAACGAAGCTAAAGAAAGAAAAGCAGATATATGCATGAAGCAATATATATATATATATATATATATATATATATATATATATATATATATATATATATATATTGAGGGTGAAATTGCGATAAATTTTGTACACACAACTAATAATAATAATAATAATAATAAAGAGAGAGGTAAAAGTGCTACGAAAGACTACTGTGGCCACTAGTGGCAGCCGAGTATAGGCTTGGCATGGTCCTTAATCAAAACGGAGCCTCAAGCTCAATTCCTCAAGCTCAGAACGAATGCTCCAAGCAAAGACATACATTCCGACCGAACATGCCCGGCTGGTAAAGGGACACTAAAGGTTACCAGAAAGTCAAGTTAAAGTGATAAAGCAATGCTCTAGAACGTCTAAGGCGTCAATATAATAGCGAACAGAGCTTTAGTAACCGAGAAATTAAGGTAAATGCACGACACGATTTGAGACCCCCCAGCGACATTCCGGTACTATAGCCCGATGACGAAAGCACTCCTCATCATAATTTATGTCACTAGTACTCAACTACTCGTATTAAAAAGATCATTTCATTAGATACTTCTATTCGATTCTAAGAAAAAAAATAACATTTTGACGTTACCCTTGAGTAGTATGGGTGATCGAAAGGTTTCGTTTTCGTTCGACTTAGCGCGCTCGACTTTGCGCCGCGCGCGCTTTGGAGTTTCAGTTGTTTCTTTATCGCGTCGTGCTGCGGTGGTCCTGCTGGCTCGCGAAACTTGCATTTGGAACAAGCAGCGAGAATGCCACGTCCATGTGATATCGTGGGATGCGCGAACGGTCCGCGGAACTTGGCCAGGGGCAGTTGCAGCGGCGAATCCAACGTTACTTATCATTGTGTGCCATCGAGTGAACCTCTCCGTTCGAAGTGGTTAAGTGCCGTACCTCTGCCACAGTGCGCTGGTAAAGAGCCGAAAAATCACGTAGTGTGCTCGCTGCACTTTCGTCCAGAGGATTACGAGTTCAACGCCGACTTACTGAAGTCGCGTGAAGTGCCTTTCAAAGCAGGCCGTCGTCGTAGTAGTACGCAACGACGCCGCCAGCGCGAGCCCTCAACAGCAGGTCACGTTCATCAGTGCTTAAATCGCTGAACTCGAGCCCAGCATCGCGAGCTAATGTGTCGTTGTCAGGTTCATCCATTGCAACGAGCGTCGAAGTTGGCGTCATAAAATAAAGAACCAGCTTATCGTCGTGCGCTTTCCCTTCCGCTAGCCACCACAGTTCCGCTTTCGCGCTGCTGTCGGCTCTGTCTTGGCTCTGTTTCTGGCCGCGCGTTTGCGTTTTGTGCAGAAAAGCCGTAGCGCCGTCTGCGGGCTCGCCGTTTTACTCACCGACGGCGCAACGTCACTATGAAACCATGACGTCAATACTCCTCGATCGGAGAGCGGGGGATTTGAACTGCGCTAGAGGTACGCGGACGCTTCAGAACGCATTTTCTCTTAAAATAAGTCTCTTCTTCGCACGAAACAAGCGTTTCGAGGTTTCTGGGATTGTATTTGAACTGTCCATTTTGACTTAATATTAACCTTTAGTGTCCCTTTAAGATTGAGATTTGTACCGCGTGGCTGTGTTTCGCGAGAGGGACCCACTATATTCACGTCTGACGAAGGAAGTTTCACCGACGCCGTGGCCCCGACGTAAGCCGAGAAGGGAGCCGAGAGACAATCGTGATTGTTCCCCGTGCGCGCGCCGAACGAGCGTTGTCGTCACTTCCTCGGTACGCGCACTGTCCTTTGTTGTCGGTTTTCCACGAGGCGTCTCAGCGTCGCTCACGTGCAATGTCGCTCAACACGAGGCTTTCTGGAAAGCCTGCTCTTAATTCCGAGATGCCACGGAGCCTCGCTTGCGCTTGCGCAACGCAGTTTTGGGAGGAAGGAAAGCTTTGTCGGCCTATAAGGAGTGACCAGAAGGTCGCGGGTTCGCGTCCAAGTCGCGGCGGCCGAATTTCGTCGAGGGTGAAAAGAAATGCACTTGCCAATTTTGGACGCACGTAAAAGAATATATCTCCACTACCACATATACCATGGCCCATGTGCTGTTTAGTACTACTAATGAATGAGTGAATGAATGAATGAATGAATGAATGAATGAATGAATGAATGAGTCAATCAATTGGTTAATATAATCATTTAATATTTGAACAGCTAGATGTGCTTATCCCACGGATTCTAAAGGGGTCTGCACGCTGCTAAATGCTTTTTATAGAAAGAAAGAAGTAATCGGAACATAAAATATTAAGGAGAGTGAACGTTACCACCCTTAAGTAAGCTTTCCCGAAACTAAAATAACCGGTAAACGCTAAAATGCTGTGAAATCCATGACGTTATACTTACGTTATCAGTACCGTGGTACATTGCGACCGCGAAAATTTGAACATTGGGTTCGCTTGTTTGTTATTTCTCCCTCTACTGACCAACATAATCGGATCAAGCATAAATTGTCTTTTGTGACAGTGCTGCTACCAGCCTAACCTAATTTCGCTCCCTTCTCCATCGCCGCCCTTTAAGAATCAGCAGTAGACATTCTAGGGCGAACAAGGAGAGAAGCGCCATCGCTTTCTGGTACGGCTGGGCGGCGTGTCTTCCTCGCGGCAAGCAGGCAGGCAGGCCTGGGCAGTGAACGCGTGCGCGCTATCATCGATTGTAACCGGAGTCGCGCGCGCAGGAGGCCCGGATGTTCCGGCGGCGGCTCGACGCTGGCACACCCGCACTGTCGCCCCTTTCTTCTCGATTCAACCACTACGTCGCGTGAGGGAGGGTTGTGCACAGACACACACACAAAGACGTGCGAGAGCTTCCCATCACAGTCTCTTTCCTTTTGTCTTCGTCTTTGTCTCTGTGTGTATTCTCTGCGGGACACCGTCTTCTAGTTTCAGTCTCAGGCGCCGAACTTGCTCGTCTTTGCACTGCTGCTGCTGCTTCTAGTGGTGGTGGTGCAGACGAGACGAGAACGCGACGGCGTCAACGTCTACAACCAACCGGTGACCCGTCATCCTTTCCCGTCTCCCTGCTCGCGTCTCGTTTCGTTGCCCAGGAGGCACGTTCGCGTGTGCGTCGCCATCGTTGTGACGTAACTTCCTCACCTCCGCCCCTCCCCCTCCCCCTGCCTTCGCTGCCGTGCGCTTGACGATGACGTGTCGATCGATCGATTAAGGCGGATTAGTCGTAGTCCTTGGCGTTGCGATATGCAGAAGGAGGAACCACTGACGTGGAACACGGGTAGCTAAGCGGCTTAGGATGTTGCGATACCCTGGGTGCCGCGAGAACGCTGATAAGATTTGCGATACTAATGACGCATGAAGAACTAAGAATAAGCTTGAGAATCAATCAATCAATCAATCAATCAATCAATCAATCAATCAATCAATCAATCAATCAATCAATCAATCAATCAATCAATCAATCAATCAATCAATCATTCAATCAATCAGTCAACCAGTCAACCAATCAACCAGTCAACCAATCAATCTTTATTAGTGATAGAACAGAAGTGATGCACAGGGAAATATGCAGAAGGAGATCCCAAGGTTACAAACCATAGGCGGGACCTCCTATGTTGATACATAAAAAAAATTACTCGTATGACAGCGAAAATAAGAAAAACCACAGCCAATATGTAAGATATAAGAAAAACAGCATCAAAAATTTTTGTTGCTAACCTGATTGGAAAACGACGATGAGACATAGTTACTTTTGCGTCCTTGCTACCTGGCCATCGCAGTTTTTCATATTTACGCGCTCAACTTCTTTCAGCACTATCATCCAACAATATGCCAACAAAGGTTACTCAAACAAAATAATTTAACAAAAGAAAACAAGCCTGAGTAATTAAGTAGTTATCTTGAGTCTAGTCGAGTTAGCGAAGAAACCATAGTCGTTAAAAGCAAGGACGTTATTCGGATGTTTTAGGTGCGGAAGGAATACTATCTATAGACGAGACAGAAGGTAATGTGAAATAAACGTGAAACGTCTGCTGGGACAGAACCCACAATGTAGGAAACTTGCTGTTTCTCATAAGTAGAGAGCGCTGCAATATCCCTGCGCTTGAATCGGTGAGTCTGCTATCAGCTTGACAGAAACGCAAATAACTCATTAAAATTTCACCGTAGCTCAGTAAGCCGACACTTATTTCTGTCAAAGCTTTCAGCCCGACTGGCTACAAAAAAAGGCTATTCTTTATTTTCTATTGTGATAGCAATTATACAAACACTCCAGGCGCATTTTTGCCGTAGGAGTCCCCGTGATGTTCCGTATAAAGTCCAAGGGCGATAACACCGTCGCCGCACGTCGTATGCTGTATGTGCGACTGAAAGCGCGAGAGGAAAGCCGGAGATCGCAGCTCAATCTGGCGGGCGTGAAGTAAGAAAGCGGAGTGAGTGACAAGCAAACGCGCCGTCTTCCGTCGCGCGAAAGTGCTTCGGGGGATGAGAGTGAGGGGTGGGGCGGCGTTATGATCCGGGAGTTCCGGGAGCAACAGCGCATTTCGATACCGAGCGCCGAAGGGGAACTGACGATCTCGGCTCCATCTCGTGCGCCATTTACGGAGGAAAGCGGGGAGGCAGCGCGGGAGGGACGAGGGGGGGGGGGGGGGGTGGCTTCGACCCCGCCAAGTACGTGGTTTGTACGGCTGCGCGCTGGCGCACGCACCCTATCTTGAAAGGGATTTGCAGACGGCTCATGCCATTGTGCGCGCTGTGTTCTCATCGCTCTTGCGTGGAATGATAGACCGCACTAAGGTTACTTCGCTCGTTGCTGCTGCTGTGCTTGCTCACACCAGCGTTTTGACAGCGAGTGTCCGCGCTCATCGAGTGCGATGTGTTCGCGTGTGCGCGAACACATCGCACTTGTTAGTTAATTGTTAATTGTTAAGCTTGTTAGTTCACTTAGTAAGCGGATGTTTCCAAGTTTATTCGGCTGACAAAACTGCTATCCTTACTTTGGATAGTTGTGTACTAATTTGCTGTCTCAATCGATGCTTCGCCTTTCGGGTGAAGCTGCGACTTTTTTTTCCTGATGTGAAGTCCATGTTCTATAAAATTCACCCGGTGGCCGAAACAAGGCGGCAGCATAGGAGGACTTTCCCGCTAGAAACTTTGGCTACCGAAAGTTGTATATAAATGCTAGATATTCATGTTGTCACGCGAGCGTGGCTGAGATACGGTCAGTTAAACGCACACTAAAGAGGAACACTATATCAATTTAGAATTATAAAGTATTATGTGAAAACTAAGGTGTTGCTGATTCTATTTGCGATTACCTTAGTAAATACTTTGTAGGCAACGGACAGTAAGCTGATCGGTCTATAATCTTTCAAGTCTTTGGCGTACCCTTTCTTATGGATTAGGATTATGTTAGCGTTATTCCAAGATTCCGGTACGCTAGAGGTCATGAGGCATTGTGTATAAAGGGTGGCCAGTTTTTCTAGAACAATCTGCCCACCATCCTTCAACAAATCTGCTGTTACCTGATCCTCCCAAGCTGCCTTGCCCCTTTGCATAGCTCCCAAGGCTTTCTTTACTTCTTCCGGCGTTACTTGTGGGATTTCAAATACCTCTAGACTATAGTCTCTCTTCCATTATCGTCGTGGGTGCCACTGGTACTGTATAAATCTCTGTAGAACACCTGAGCCACTTGAACTATCTCATTCATATTAGTAATGATATTCCCGGCTTTGTCTCTTAACGCATACATCTGAGTCTTGCCTATTCCTAGTTTCTTCTTCACTGCTTTTAGGCTTCCTCCATTCCTGAGAGCATGTTCACTTCTATCCATATTATACTTCCTTGTGTCAGCTGTCTTACGCTTGTTGATTAACTTGGAAAGTTCTGCCAGTTCTATTCTAGCTGTAGGGTTAGAGGCTTTCATACATTGGCGTTTCTTGATCAGACGCCAATGTATGAGAGCCTCTAACCATACAGCTAGGATAGAACTGTCAGAAATAGACTTCTGTCAACCAAAGGACAAGGCAGGATTCCGTAAAGGCTACTCAACAATAGACCATATTCACACTATCAATCAGGTGATAGACAAATGTGCGGAATATAACCAACCCTTATATATAGCTTTCATTGATTACGAGAAAGCGTTTGATTCAGTCGAAACCTCAGCAGTCATGGAGGCATTACGGAATCAGGGTGTAGACGAGCCGTATGTAAATATACTGAAAGATATCTACAGCGGCTCCACAGCCACCGTAGTCCTCCATAAAGAAAGCAACAAAATCCCAATAAAGAAAGGCGTCAGGCAGGGAGATACGATCTCTCCAATGCTATTCACAGCGTGTTTACAGGAGGTATTCAGAGACCTTCAGGATTCGGCAGAATGGGGGATAAGAGTTAATGGAAAATAACTTAGTAACTTGTGATTCGCTGATGATATTGCCTTGATTAGTAACTCAGGGGACCAATTGCAATGCATGCTCACTGACCTGGAGAGGCAAAGCAGAAGGGTGGGTCTAAAAATTAATCTGCAGAAAACTAAAGTACTGTTTAACAGTCTCGGAAGAGAACAACAGTTTACGATAAGTATCGAGGCACTGGAAGTGGTAAGGGAATACATCTACTTAGGGCAGGTAAGGACCGCGGATCCGGATCATGAAACTGAAATAATCAGAAGAATAAGAATGGGCTGGGGTGCGTTTGGCAGGCATTCTCAGATCATGAACAGCATGTTGCCATTATCCCTCAAGAGAAAAGTGTATAACAGCTGTGTCTTACCAGTACTCACGTACGGGGCAGAAACCTGGAGGCTTACGAAAAGGGTTCTACTTAAATTGAGGACGACGCAATGAGCTATGGAAAGAAGAATGATGAGTGTAACGTTAAGGGATAAGAAAAGAGCAGATTGGGTGAGGGAACAAACGTGAGTTAATGACATCTTAGTTGAAATCAAGAAAAAGAAGTGGGCATGGACAGGACATGTAATGAGGAGGGAAGATAACCGATGGTCTTTAAGGGTTACGGACTGGATTCCTAGGGGACGGAAGCGTAGCAGGGGGCGGCAGAAAGTTAGGTGGGCGGATGAGATTAAGAAGTTTGCAGGGACAACATGGCCACAATTAGTACATGACTGGGGGAGTTGGAGAAGTATGGGAGAGGCCTTTGCCCTGCAGTGGGCGTAACCAGGCTGATGATGATGATGATGATGATGATGATATGAAAACTAAATTTTCGGTAATTTCATGGTGAGATGTTTGTTTACCAGAAGTACAAAGAAATGAGGCATAAACTTTCATTTCTTGAATTTCGCGCCGGAACCACAGTACTGGCCCGTCAATGTGACGTCACAGATTTCAAAGCACATGTGTCGTAGTGCCGCAGTATAAGTTGTTGACATTTGCTGAGTTCACTCACTGGCTCCTTTGGAACGCAATTTAGTTTATCTGAGTAAAAAAAAAAAAAAAAGAACTAGGCCAGCGAGAAAGCCGTCAAAATCCATGACGTCACACTGGGCTGGTGCGGGAACGTCAAGGAGGCATCGCCACCTATCTTCATCTTTTCCAGCTTATACCAAGCTTACCTCCACGGCGAAAGTGATTTTCTTGGTATTGCAAGAGGGTGATCTACTAATACAGCTCAGTTTACTTTTCTCTTCAGTGTCCCTCGAAGGCCCGCATGAACTCGCAAGCCAAGGTTAGAAAACTGCTTGCGGTATTACGGCGCCTTATGGTGCCGGCCCATAGAGACCGCAGCCCTTTTTATTATTAGTTATTTTTACTCAGACAGATGGAGTTAGTGCAGTGCAGGACAGTGGAGCTAAAAACTGGTCTTTGCAAATTTCGAGAATTTATACGGTACCATAGCAGCTCAAATACGAGAAAATACTTTGAAATCAGTGATGTCACATTAACATAGCGGTACTGGGCCTTTCAAGGGATATTTACGAAATAGAATTTTTAATTTTAATGGCGTTATTTCTTTCTTTAAATTTAGAATTGCATCACGGACCTATGGTACTGCCCATTTCAAGGAAATCTCCCTGTAACGGAGAGGGTCATGCTTGCTACGATAGGGTTAGATGTATTCAGAGATATTCTTGAATAGCGCTTTTTTCTTCTAATATTTCATGATAGCCTAGGGATGTTCGTAGATGTCACGCTTTTATAACATAACCGGTTACATGCAGACTCTTCCCGCTCGTTTGATATTGTTGCGACCCCTATCCGCAGGGGAACTGTTGTGACGCAGTGGCTGGAACACTCCTCTGACAATAATATACTATAATCTCAGTGCTTGAAGTAACAATTTATGAAACGTATCGAATGTGAACCGCCATTTACCTTGGGCAGAAGTCACATTATTCTGTGGGCCGTCAATTGAACATGCAAGTTAAAGCACGTGCAGAATGAGAGACGATAATAATTTATATAATTCAACTGAACACAAGTGACATTAATAAAAACATACATTTATGGTCCTTTAATAGATCATCCCATTTAATAACAGCGCAGAATTTTGACCGTGATAAGAGATGCGGTTTTGTGGTCTATCTGACATTGGTAGCCAAAAAAAAAAAAAGGTTATGTTGGGAGCAACTTCGACGTCGACCTTGACCTCTTTGCTTGATTATTACGCAGTGCTTCTATTCATTAATAGTTCATAACGTTAGTTGCGTTAATAATAATCGCACTTACCAAAATTAGGTACTAATTACGACAGAATGACCGCAAGATTTTTATGTATACCACTTTGGAACATGCGAATATGTACATTTCACTCACTTCGTCAGTGTCTTAAAATTCACTTTTTAGATAATTTATGGCTTTGATATCTTTGCGTTAGTGATTACGCTCCTTTTTTAAACATCATTTAGTTATGCTTTTTGTTACCATATTATTCATGTAGATCTTGAACGATGCATTTATTTTCCCGCAACCCGTGATTGTCTGCTGACCAATGTACTTATCACCTAACTACGTTTTGTTAGGAGGTCTCCCTAGCAATTTTCTCTCTTGGACCTCTGGTCGCGCACTCATCCGGTACAAATGTATTTGTAAATTAAGGATTAAAAATACGTATGATGATGATGATGATGATGATGATGAATAATGCAATTGCTTGTATTTAAAGAAGAGAGGGGAAAAAAATAAGCACACCTTCTTGGATAAATTTTTCTCCTTGATAACAGATGCGCGTATTCGCCTATGTTAACGCCACAGTTATCCCAGAATATATGTGCCTCGAATTATCGAAGTCTTGCAACGCATATCCCGCCGACTGCACCTAACCGCTTTCAAACCACCCTGCAAGGAACAATTGGGATCCCTGCATAGTTCACGAGTCGTCGCCTTTTTGCTGTCTCTCTTTCCTTCTTTCTCGCCAGCTGTCCGCCGTCAATGAAATGGCCAAAAGACCTGATACCCTTCCAACCTCGCTTAGGCGCGTGAGTTCTTATCTAATCGCACTCAGTGCTTCGCGCCTTGGAGCATCCGCCGCAGAGATGACCCCACTGCTGCGCATCGCATCTTCTCCGGATCAGACGACGCTGTCAGCGCAGCCGATACTGCTCAGTGGGGAGGCCTTGGCAGTTCCGCAGGGCCCACGATTAAAGAGGGGCGCAGGAAGAGGAGGGCAGGGGGGGGGGGGGGGGGCGCTTATTCGCCATCTCGCCGAAATACTCGCCCGGTTCAACAAGGACGAGGATCAGTACGCGGCGCCTAGCGCGGCAGCGTCGTGGGCAGCCAGAATCACAGTCAACAAAGCAGCCAGTGGCTGAGGCGTAGCGTAGCGCTAGCGTTGAGTGGAGCCGGAAGGGAAGGACGCGGGACGAGAGAGAGGCTCCCCCACGGCCGTGGTTCGAGGCTCGAGCCCCCCCGGCGGAAAATCGTCGCGACAGGGGACGTGGGCTAGCTCCTCGCCTTTTCTCTCTCTCTCTCTTACTAGAGGGAAGATGAAAGAACTGGGGGCGTTCTTTTTATTTCTTCCTTTTTATACAATGGCGTATGTGAGTTTGCCGTTACATTTTGTCCGTGTTTGTAGTTTGCTTCTCCAGACCGAGAGTTCCTTTCCAGAACGCCTTTCAGTTGAGGCGCCATCGCTGCGCGACGTGTGTACACAACGCTGGAAGTGCGTCGTCTGCTATCCGGGGCACAACCACTGACAGAAGAGCATCGCAGGCGAGTTTTAAGCACCTCGGTCCCTCGGTTTCTCCAGCACCACGCCGCGTACAGGAACATGAGAGAGGCTGTGCTCTCTTCTTCACCTTCTACCCTTGCCTCTCTCCCCCGAAGCCGTCAGTGCGCTCCGATTTCTCTCTTTCTGCCACTTTGTGCACCCCCTTTCCGTGTCCTAGCTATTCCTCGCTCCATTCCGCAACCTGCGCCTTCGAGAATTGCGTGCAGCATTAGGGATAGCGTGGGTCGCAAAACTTCATTTGTGTCATTAAAGGGACCCGAAAGAAAAAAGTGATTTGAGCTGCATGAGTTAGGTACCCTTTTACCATATCGGAAGGGTCACTCTCGCCGTGAGAAGACGGTTAGTGAGCCCGAAAATACGCCAGATTGATAGATGGTTGGCCGACATCGTCTTCGATTTCCCGCAGCAGCTTGCCGTGGCATCATCGATATCGACGGCATTTGCTATGGTATAGTAAAATTTTTGGCAGTAAAGATGGACTGCAGCCTATTCAAAGGAGCTAAACTGACTGATTTTGATTCCTTATTCTTTATTCAGCGAAAATCTTTTCTGGTGAGGTACTCCTGAATTTTGAAAGCGTTGTCTATTCGCGCGAATATATAATGAGGCTTCCACTTTGGCTATTATAAATTTTGTATAACAGCTTTAAGCCAAGGTTTTTTGCGACATTCGCAAAGAGGAGCCCGGCCTAGCTCTTTCTTCATATTTGTTGCGCTATCATATACTATCTGTACCGCCCCACAACATATACTGCGGCATTAGATCTCCAATGCTATAATGCGCACAGAATTGGATGGGTCCCATACAGTGCAGGCATACTCGAGTATTGGCATAATGCAGGCTTTATAAGTCACCTTCATAACGTGCCTTCACGCATATTTGAGGGTCCTCTGAAATAACTCAACTGAAGCACCTGCTCTACGAGCAATGCTGTCAGTGTGCTCAGACCATGATCCATTTTCACAAAACAACACTGTTCTCACAAAAGAACCCCCCCCCCCAAAGAAAAAAAAAAAACGATTGAAATATGTGGCATCATACTGATGTGCCAGCGCTCGAGCTTCGGGGGGAAATTCGAAAAAAAAGAAAGCTTTGTCCTTCATTTTCCTTTCTACTAACCAGCCTATTACCACGAAGTTAACGAAAGTGGTGTTTCGAAGGAATACTTTATCAGTCTAGGCTGATTTACTGTTTGTCGTTGGTGTAAATTTAATAGGCACCAAAGAGCAACGGAGAATAAGTTTAGACTGGTGAAGTACTCCTTCAAAGCCTTGTTCTTGTTCACTTGAAAAATGAAGGTTTGTATACTAAATCGAAAACAGAGGCCAAGCTCTTGTTAATTGAATTTCGTGCCAATACGTCAACCTTAGAACCTCAGTGTAACATCACAGATTTTATTGTACTTCCTCGAATTTGGGCCACTTTCGCACAAGGAATGATTTAGAAACTTGATAGATTATTTTTTTGCTTGCTTTAGAATGCAACGTATCCCCTGTTTGCTGACAAACGACTAACTAGACCAGAGTAGACGATGTCAAAATCTGTGACGTCACAGCGTGTTTCCGAAGGACGTCACCATGAAACTTTCGTGTATGCGTCTTTTCAGGCTTAACAGGCCCCATTTCTGTCATTGTAGGAGTGGCAGTTTTGCAATGGCAGAAGCGTAGTTAGGGATACCCAATATTTAAGCACCTTGGTTTTTCTCTTCTGGTGGCTCCTTTATAAAAAACGTAATTATCACTCTGCCCGGTTTTAAATCCTGCTTCATCTAACGCTGCAGATGTAGAAAGATGAACCTCCTTGTTCTTGAGCAGAATTGATATGAATGCGAATGTTGACGATGATCTCGGTGGTCGTGGTAGTGGCCTAGACAGTGGCGATGGTGTATAGCAATAGTGACCACACAACCACGAGACGCGCCCTAAAAAACAGGATGACGACAGCTGAGTGTATTTCCCCTGAGCGAGCCTGTCATGAAGAAGGCACATAAGTGCCTCGATAGGGGTACGACAAAGCTACGCCAACCATCGGCTATCCAAAAATAATATAACGAAGTAGGAAGAGAATGCGTAAACGTTGAATAAAAGCGATTAACCAACATATAAGCAAATTCTTATACATTCGACATTTCGAGAACAATGTCGAAAGAACGCGGAAATGGCGAAATTGGGCAAATACATCAGAGGGAGTAAAAAAGGAAGTTGTATCAGCTCAGCAACTTGAGAAGAAATCGTAATCGCAAAGAATGCACTACATCTGATATTTATAAATCAGTTTAAATATAACTTGAGAGACGACGCAGCAGTTATAGCACGTTCTGCTATTTCGTAGGGAAAGAATAACGTTACGGTTCTATTGTGAATGCATTTCGCTTGTTATTGCCCGCATGTGTTATCCCATGCTTACCTCTACTTCCGCGATCGAGTTGTACGGCCAGTTTTCGTTTTCACTTTACAAGTGACTACAAGCATGCGCACGTGGAACAAGCGACACACGAAAGCGTTCGTTCACAAGTCCCTGTCTCGGCGCCAACTGACGAGTAATGTTACAATACAAAGCGCACAAGGTTTACAAGATTTCACAAACATCTGTTGGAGCCTCCAGGATATAGAAAAAAAAGAAACTGAAGCTGAAGGGAACTTATAAAAATCATTTTTGCTTTGGAAATGAGATACTTGTGCGTGTTTTCAAGGGCTATGTCCAGGGTACAATGCGAATAGCCGGCTATGATGTCGACAGGAGATACTAGCTAGTCCTGCGTTTTCCTCGCAGAGCAGTGAATTCTTTGTTTTTATTTCATACTTCACACTTCACGTAAACACCCATACCTCCACTTAACGCCTAATGTGTTCACTATAACGGCAATGCTCCAGCTCTGGTACGCTTTCAATATATTATTGTTGACAGCCCTGACTCACGTTTTACAGCCCTCGTGCTTCGATTTTCTTTGTACTTCTAAAACTGCGGTGACTTCTTTTTCTCCTCAAGTGCAGTATGAGCGTCGTTGCACCGAACTGTCCTGCCCGTTTTGCCCTCACCTAGCGAGGGAGGGCGAGAAGTATACACGGGGATGGTGAGGGGGTATGCGCCTAGAGGACAGCGGCGTTTCGGCGTCGCTCGCTGCCACTGGCACCCGCTGGGAGAATAAGCGAAGCGCGCGCCGATCCAGCCTCGGCACGGGCGCGCACACAACCCCCCTCCGCACGCAGGCCGCTCGCCGGGATGGGACCGTCCCGGCGCGGCTCGGGTTTCGGCCGGGCAGCGTCGGGTTACAGCCGCTGTCGCTGCCGCCGCTTAGGCACGCAGGCCTTCCCCCTCCTGCTTCCCAGCCAGGGCTTGGTCTCCTCCCCGACTGCCTCCTCAAATCTCCTTTCTTTCTCTTTCTCTCCGCCTCCTGTCCATCTCTTTCCCTCTCTCCCATTGAAACGCACACACACACACACTTTTTCTATGAAAGAGGACGGAACAGAGGCTTTCAAGATGGCCACTGCAGTCCTTCGTCACCGATAAAAGGGCGTGTGGGTGGGGGGAGTGCCAGGCAAGCTTTACTGACAATGTGTTGCTCTTCCCTCTAGCACATACCCTCGAATTCGTCTCTCTCTCTCTATTCACACAAAATATCCGTATTGGCGTCCCTTCGCTGAAAGGGGAAAAGGGCAAGGAAACGGAGTTCAAGATGGCCGTCGGGGGTAACCACCACCTCTACGATAGGGGGGGCCGGGGCCTCGGCGACGAAGACGATGCGCCATCTTGTTTTGCCCCTTGGCTCCTAGCAAGAATGGGAGGAGGGAAGCGGAAGGCCTGTCGAAACAGGTGGCGACGGCGGGCTCGCGCGGAGGAACGGAGACACGGCTGGAAGCCCCGGACACCGCGCTGTGGCGGGCTGTGCGTCGGTTTGCACTCGCCGCACACTACTGCTTCCGTGTGAAAGAAAAAAAAAGAAAGAAGAAGCCATCTATAACGGGGAAGTACGCAAACAGAAGGAACAGTTTGCAACGCAAAGCTGTGGTGACCTAGGTGCGAAATTTCGTAAGATGTGAGTAATGAACGTAGAGAGGGTATGGTACGACAGGGTTGCGGCAGCAGCCAATAAAGTACTTGCTAGCAGGCTTGCACGTTGAGTACGCTTACAAAAAAAAAAGAAAAGAGATTATTCGCAGGTTAGTTCGCGAGCTAGATACAAAGGAACTTTTGCCGAGCTAGAAAAGAGCACAATGTAGAAGGGATTTCATAACTATGTTTCTCTGATTTTTATCCTGGCAAAAATAAATAAATAAATAATAATAGCAATGAAAGGAACAAGGATGCAGACGGACTACAACGTTATTCATTTCCTTGCTTTTTTTTTCTTTTTGCTAGCGTAAAACTCAGCGCAACATAGTCATGAACGTGCACTACCCTCTTGTATTGCTTTGCTTGGAATAAATTTGTTATAACGGAATTCGTTCGTCAGCGCCCGCCTACGTCGTCTGTTTCCCTTTATGTTTTATCTGCGTGCGCAGCACAAACTCATTTTTTTCTAGTGCACTATTCTTCATCGTGCAACCACATCGCACGAAGTCGAACCATCCCTGTAGTCACATTGTCATGGGTGCATTTGTGCCTACTCACCGCATTGTGTTTCTTGACATGCGCAGCACGTTTTCTGGAATGTAGACACACTAGCCGCACCTTGATAGAATCCTCTCGTTAATCTTGCGCTCAAACAATCGCATTCATGCATTCTAGTGATGCGCGTGTGTTGTTTTGTTCGCACGTTAACACAGGTAGATTTGCTTAGATACTACAGTTTTAAAGACTTGGCGGGCTGATATGCTTGTTTCCATTTCTCTTCACATACGCTGCGGTTCGTTTTGCTTGACGCATTTCGCTCGGTCACATGTCCCTTCAAATACCTTAAACATTCACATACAGCAGAACGACTATGTGGTATTAATGCAGTCACAAATCACTACTGGCCTGAACTGGTCGCTGTATTATACTTATTGTCTTTGTTCGCCTATGTATGTATGTGTGTGTGGGCGAGTCTAAATTTTTGCAAGTTATTTGTTTTGGGTCCATTATGCGGTCATCCCACTCTGAGCGTTCAAAGTGAATGATACGTGTCAAACGGATGACATGAATGCATCCAGTGTTCACTGAGACCTAACTTGTTCCCTGAGTAGCCGGCTTGTTCACATGCTAGAACTTTACAGTTGCTCGGGAAAGATGCACTTAGAGTGCGAGTGCACCGAGAAAGAAGTGCATCTGCGCACTGACTTGGCCGAGTATTCTAGCGCAGACAAAAATAAAGTGTGGTGGCACCGATTGTAAGTATACTACATTATTAAAGCGAAGTGTTTGGTTGTTGCCTTAGGCGTGTTAGCACTTACGGCAAAGTCTCTATTGCTTCTCTCGTACACTTGTTATAATGGCTTGATTTGAAGGCAGCGCCTTACACTGAATACGTCTCTGTCACCCCCCACAGGATACCCCATCCTCAGTGCAATATGGACTCGGAATGGAAGAGATGATCTTCAACCTGGCGGATTCTCATTTCTTTTTCAACGACCTCGAGGTGAGAGCTGGTCTCTCTTGCCTCTCCACAGTCAGATCAACGTAGCTGTGCAGGATAATGCGGTCAACCAATAGCGATGAAGCGAGAGGATAAAAAATAGCACAGTTTGAGTGTGCGATTAGACACAAGAAAGTGAAAGTGGAATGCTCAAACAAGTGAGGCTGCCATAGTTTGATCACGTATCTAGAAGAAATGACTGAATTGTCAATGTTTCCTTTTATGAGTGCTTGCTTACTATTACTTCTCATATATTACTGTCGAACAAATGATATTTATTCTGTTGTTTGTATTGATATTTAAAAAATGTTTGAATCACCGGTTGTAACTAAATCCCCCTACAGTAATGTATTGTGGGCAATGTAGGTACGCATAATAAATAAATAAATAAATAAATAAATAAATAAATAAATCGATCAAATATGATGCACTCATGGCATAATGGCACTGCACACGCTCGAGGGAATTGCCTGCCGTGTGCGATTCTCTTCCTAGGCGTCGTTGTTACCTGAGGAGGATGAAGCACTTTGTTTAAAAGCCGAAAGAAATGTACAAAACGCTGTTTTTACCGACAGCTTAAAAGCTATTAGCCGGTCCAATATCGACTATGCATATAGGTTACGTGTAGGGGTGAAAACACAAGCAACGCTCGCATGCAACATGTCTTGACATGTGTCACTGAAAAACACACCAAAACAAATTTTAACAGCCGCGAGTTCGTTCTGATGCAATTCAACGTACAATTATATGAAGACAAACATTTCACAACATCAAAAATAAGGTTAAAAACAAGGAAAAAGAAGAATAAAAGAATAAATAAAGGGGAAAAAATGAAAGAACAGACATGCAGCAGTAACAAGAAATATCCCCATTCTGTTTGGTTAGACAAGTAATACAATTTACAACTCAGTTTAAAATCTCTAGCTACCTTTATTTCTATTGGTAACGCATTCCGAACTTTTGCGCCGGCAAACTGTATTAATAGTTCACCGTACAAGTTGCTACATTTTGGTAGGCTGAAATTGGAATTAGAAGCTTGCCTAGTGATACGGTGTGGGAAAAAGAAGATACTCGATGGTAATGAAGAATTAGTTTGGATTATGCTGTTTATCATGATGCAGATCTTGTGATTTCGCAGTGACAAAAAGAACAAGATACCGAGCTCTTCCAAATAACTTGCGCTTGAGAGGCAGAATGGGTTGGAGCTAATGATGCCTAATGCCCGTTTTTGATGACGCAGTAAAGGCGATAAGTATGTTACATATGTAAGTCCCCAAGATTCAATGCAATAGCTAGTGTGAGAGCGACAGAACGAAATGCATCAAGATCTAAGCGCGTAAGAGGGAAAATACTGCTTGGCCTTTATCAGCACTGCCGTCAAAATGAAGCCACGTGGGTGGCAAGAATTAGGGGAAATATTCTTACGAAGCACACTACACTGTTACACGGGAAGATCGATGCTATTATTCCGACGAACTTGCTTGCGGCTGTTCACACGTATGGCAAGGTATCCGGCGCATATGTTTTGTGTCTTCTTGTTTTGTCTAGCTTTTAGCGCTGTTTACTTCCCAAAATATGCGCCTAGTAGCTCACCCAGCCGCATTATCATATAAGGTATAGTCAATAACACTGTACGCTTCAACAGAGAGTTTAGTAGGTGTCGTTGAGCAGTGGAACTTGTAATTGGCATTTGTAAATATAAGGCGAGGTCAAAAAGGCCCTCCCCATTGTCGGGCTTCCATTAAAATATATTTGTTATATATTAACGAACAATCAGTTATTATTCGAGGCTGAGAAATATAACATAAAGAAAAGAATAAAAATTGAACTTAAAGCTCCGACTATACTTCAGGAAGTGTTACAAAACGAGGCTGGCGCTCACAACGTATCGGAAAAACAGGGTAATGCAAACTAATCGTGTCATAGTGGTTTCTTTGTGCACTTTTTGCCTTAATTGTTTTCTTTTTAGTGCACTCCTATTTTGCGGTGAAGCCAAAGGTTGGCACTGTGGTGAAGCTCGATAAGTGTGCAAGTCGTGTTAAGCTCAACTCCGGAATCGGCGTTCTTTTCAGAAAGAGAAAGGGAAGGGTAAATGAGAGTCTTTGCTCGATGATATTTATTACAATGAGCTAATGATAATAATGATGCCGTTATCAAGATGCAGCTTTGGGTCGCAGTACCTAAGAAGGCTTTTCGGAAAACAATGCGTATATGCGTCCACATATATTGGGGCAAATTTGCGAGTGGCTTGATTCGATATGCTTACTCAACTCGTGTTTCGGGCACTGACAGGCTTCGGTGTGGCAGATGCAATAATATAAATAATTGAATTGTAATTTACTGTAATATTGCCGATTATTGATTGCAAATTATTGTTTGATTGTCATCCAACTAATGTACGCTTCTTCGCTGAATACGGCGTTAGTGGCAAAGTTGCACCGTTTTAACCTAGTGCCTTGTTAATACTATGTTAGTAAGAGGGAGCTTGAGTCCAAAGTCAACTCATATTTCCATGTTCAAATACATTTAGAACGCAGAGTCTTTTCACGAGACAACCACAGGAGTGACTTTAAATACATTTGTTGCATTTAAGAGAGAATGTTGACTGTTATTGACTCGAGGAAGCAGAATTTTGATTAATTAAGGGCCTGCATTTCTTTTATCGTTCTTGAATGTTGACAAGCTAAAAAAAATAAAAGCACAAAGTTTGCAAAAGCGAAAATCATACTTTTGTAAGCTGCATCTGTTCGAGCATCAAAGCGGACTCTTTCCATAACATCTATGTGTCTATTTGCACAGATTTTAATTGGAACCTTGTAAGAGAACTTCGATTGACATTGATTCTAACAAGCGCCACGGATCTGCCGTGATTAACGAATTACGATGAGGGAAACGGATTAAAGACGTTCACCGTCGAACTTCCGGTGAAAATTCATTGTTGTTCCACTTACTTTAACGAAAATCTGGTTTTTGGTTTATCGCTCGAAAGTAACTGGAACGCAAATGTATTTAGTCGCCAACTTTGGGAATGATAATTTCAAAACTGGTGACGTCCTCAAAATTGGTTCGAAGATAAATTGCAATATGCGCCATAAAGTGATCAGGTAGAACTGAATTACTGCAACTTTGTTATGTGTACTACTGTGCATTTCAGTTGGTCATGAAATTAAAGCTCTCTCCGAGTAATCCGCCCGAAGGACCTGAACTGCACCTGCGACAGACGATGTTTTAGGAATTTTGCAGTCGGAAAAAAATAAAGAAAAAGAGAAGAAGAGAAAACGTCCGGTATACGCGTCAGTTTGGTCTTTAAAGACGTTCGTTTTCGCCGTGTTCACATTGGTTCCAGTCTCCGCTTACGCACTGCAATAACTGGTTTCTTTCGCCCGAAGCGCGCATCTCTGCTTACTTAACTTTCTTTTTTTTTCGTGCACTCGTGTTTTTTTGAGTCGTTGCGAGGCGTCCGTTCAAGAAACACTTGTCGTGGGCTCTGCCTGACAAGCGTACGCTTTTAGCGGTTACACCAGGGACCCACGCCAGATGTTTCCAACACGACTGCTACGAACGCTGTCGCTTTTGAGGTCGCACGTACCTATTCTCCGCGCGGCCGACACAAATGTCCGCTGCGTCGCAAAGGGCGCCTAGATTCGTTTATGTCCTTATTAATTCATTTGCGCTTCTGAGGCGCCTCCGTAATGTAGGCTACGCTTGTCACATCAAGAAGCCGCACGTGCCGCGGCAAACGTAGATGTCTTTTCTCTCGCCCTCTTCGGTCACGTCTTTGAGCTCAGTGCACAGAAATGGACGCTGGCCGAGGCATTCGCATCCTTCAGTGTCACCCGCTCTTCGCCGCACCTTTGGCTTCATTAACAGGGCACGTGGCGTTCTCTGCGCAGCTACAGTGCTTGCGTATTTTTATGAATATATTGTAAACAGCGGCAGTTAATATTGTTCGATCGCTTATCGGTCGTGCTTAAAATTGTTCGCTTTTTAAAATCTTTCTCCGTTTGCACAAAAAGGTTGCAACACTCTAATCTTGCTAGCAGCTCTACACTAACTCAGCTTCAGAAGCAGAAATCTTACTTTAACAATCTGGACAGCACAGGTATCGATTCCGTATATAGAGAGTAGTCGCGCGAACGAGGTCTGTACATGTAGGTATACATGCGGTTGCTGAAAAGAAATGGAGCTGTGCATCTTATTACGTCATACATGATGAATTACTACTGGAAACCAGACGACGGTAAAGAGAAGATATGAAGATGCCACACATGCGCTACCAACGACACATCTTTATCTGAAACAATTAGTTATTTCACATTTAACACGCGTTTTGATGTACTCTTCATTGCGAAACGCTTATTCGCAGTACACACACTTACTGCAATTAATCATCGGTGCGTAAAACAATATTGGGGTTGACGTTCTATGCGTTCGAGTGGTTGTTATCGTGACGAGTGGTCGCTATCGTGACGTCTGTTTGCGATCTCAGTCATGCTTAACGGGGTCACGACGTCTGCAGCTTTCATTTCATTTCATTTATTTATTTTCCGAAAGTGCCCAAGAACAGCGTTACGCCTTAATATTGGTGCACTAGTGTTACACAAAGAACACAAAACCGAAAAACAAAACAAAATAGCTCAAACAACAGAGGTACAAAGCGCAACAAAAAATTGAATTAAGCAAAGACAGCAGTCAAATAATAACCAAGTAGTAGAGCTGAATATATCAAGATCATGACGCAAGGTATTTTGTAGCGTTATAAGACGTGTTATAGCGCTATAGGTGCAAGAGGAATTCACGTAGAAAATGCTGTCTTCCAAAAAGAAGGAAAGGCACTTGTACTCAAAGCAAGGTTAAAGATGTGCGTAAGGAGTGCAACAAAATAGAAGAACAGCTTTGATAACAAAACGTGATATACGGTCGTAAGCAAGATAATGCTTAGGTTTCAACTTACTTACAGCCGCCGCGATATCGTGTTCTGTAAAACTTGAAAAGTTGAAATGGTCAGTGAAGCCAACTGCCAGTCACCAGAGCTAGGGGCATGTGCTGTATTTTGGAAAACAGGAAAAATGTTCAGCAAATGCATTGGCGATATTGTGCAGTTTCTAAGAATGCCACGAGATGGATAACTTACGACATTAATCTTAGCTCGCTAAGAACTGTAATCTTTTACATAGGACCAGACACGTTTTGGATCGCATCTTACGCGCTCTTCGACAAACTTAATGGGTGCATCACTGTCTCTATGCATTACGCATTTCACCTGGCTTCGCAAGACACTACATTTTTCGTACCACTGCGATGATTCTGCTTTTTTTTTTAACTTCCTATGACACCTTAGCTTTTTACGGAGTAAACCGCGTAATTCCTTAGAAAACCACGTAGGATAGCCAGCAGGACGAAGCTATTTGCAGGGAATGAAGGCTTCCAAAGCACACTTAACATTATCAGTAAGGATGCTAACTGCTTTGTTGATATCTGTGGCACGGTACAATTCAGACCAATCGGCATCATTCAATTAGTAGTAAAGACCCAGATATTCGCCGTTTGGGAAAACAAAAGCGCGAACAGTCTCGCTCAACACGTGAATCGCCGCTAGAAAAATTGAGAATTTGAGCGGGGCATGCCAACGGTCAACAGGAACCAAACCGCTAACAGCAACAGAAAAATCAACGGCGCAGAAATTAGCCAGAATCAGATCTAAAACGTTGCCAGCGGAATTTGGAAGCGTGTTAAACTGCGTTAATGCAAGAAATTCGATAAAGAAGAACAGCGCGTCACAGCGAGCGGATGGTGAAGGCACGGATGTCGTGCGTGAAGGATCCCAAACAATAGGCGGAGCGTTGAAATCGCCAGCTACCAGGACATTATATTTTGCAACATCAATAGCTTCAACTAAGTTATTCATATGCTCATAAAACTGCACGTTACTCATGTTAGGAGGGAAGTAGGGTGCGTAGAGGAACAAATTCGTGCCACTTTTAACAGGAATTTCAACCCACACAGTCTCTGGTACAATCTCAAGGTCCGCACGCCTTATAACGCTAAGATTGTTCCGGCCAGCAATTAGCACACCACCACCATATTTAACTCGTGCATCATGCGCGCGGTCACATTTATGAACTGTGTATTCCGGGCGGAAAGTAATTCTTGGACAGTAAGTCGTTGCAAAGCCAAGTTTAAGTTACCTATATCACATGGTAGGAACAGGCTAGCGTGTTCTCGCAGAAATAGGAGGATTTCGTGCGTAGACCACGAACGTTTTGGTAAAAAACGGAGCACTTCATTAGTAAGGTTAGAAAAGAAATTACGTTATTTTGTTGCTGGCATCCCTGGATGCATCATGCCTGCCGTAGAAATGCCTGAAAAGGCAACCCTTCGGCCAAATGTCTACAGAGTTTATTTTTTCGAAGACGTTCTCGTTCACTGCGACCCGGAAAGAAGCCTAGCTCTCGTGCTTCGCTTTGAGCTTTTGACACTCAACATTGTTGCACTCAACAACTTTTTCCAGCGTAGCACAGATTTCCTCGCAAGTTGTCGAAGGGCCTAAGCGCGACATGAAAAGCGAGCGCCTTCCCGGCCTCGAAGTACTTGCCCTTGACCCCAGCGATGGCTTCGCCCTCGTCTTGGGACGGAACTGGATAAGTTGAAGGCCCAGACGTGCATTTGCTTCCCGCGATGACTCACCCACCGGAGCGGGTGCCGATTTGACGCTGGGATGTTGTTCACGTACCGACGCGAAGTCGATGGATAGGACACGTAGACTTGCGGCGTGTGACCAAAGGGACGTCGGTGAAGGCGCCAAAGGACGCCACTCGTTTCCGTCACATTTCTGCTGCGGCGTACATTTTCGCAACAGCTCTGTGTTCCGGGCCAGGTGCAAGCGAAGGCTGTCGTTGTCATTTTTCAGATCAAGAACCACACTTGTAAGTGACGCGATTTTGTCGCACAGGGCCTGCACGACGACACGAAGTTGGCCGCAGGCTCCATCACAGGTGGTGACGTCTTGGTCCAGCGGGGTACTTACAGCGGGCATTGGGAGCCCTATATTGTCAAACCCGTTGCGTCTAGTACACTGGGAGCACTTGTACGTGCTCGATCCCGTGGACATGTACAGCTCGTACTCTTCATCAAAGATGCCCAAGCACTTGCGGTGGAACCGCCGGCCACAAGGCCCACAGCATGGGATAAATTGTTGTCGACAGAACAACGGCTGCGAGCACGAATCGCACTTGGCCTTTGAACCCGTCATGGTATGTCAGAACAAGAAACGGCTGCACATGCGCAAAGCTTTTCAGGTAACCGCTGCTTGTCCGCTACACCAACTGCCGCCTGCTTGCGAGAATAACATTGGACTACGACAAGACGGCCGCCATTACCGTCGTGGAAAAAAAAAAGAGGAAGGATACCAACAAACACAAGGAAACAAATGCCGTGCAGCGCGCGAAACTGGTTCCTGTGTTTTGAAAGAGGTCCATAAAACGAGGCGCTCCTCTTAACTGTTAAATCTTTCCTCATCTATAAATGTCATTTGCGCGATAGTTTTATCTTCAATAACTGTGCCAGTATGCCAGATTCTGTGCAAGAACTTGTTTTGTTGTGCATATAACGCTGCACTAGCCCGCCGATTCCGCTTTCATAAACCAGTTAACTAGTCCACCAAATAAGACAAAGACGACAACGGCCTCAAGGGCGGCTTCAAGTAATCTATCTTTCTCCCAAAGTAATTGGTATTCTGTTTCTGTGTTTGTAACCATATATTTTATTATACTATACCTAACGGGAGAGTTCCGAATTTAAGAAAGTAAGAAATAAAAATAAACCTTTTATTCAAACTAGATTACTGCCAGGAAGACACGATGATGATAGTCTCCTTGCTGCGACAGTGTAGAAAAGTACACATGTATACAGCCGAAAGGACAAACACTTTTGTAAAATAAGGATCTTGACGAAGTCCCCGTCATTTAATTACTGCCATATTGTTCACCATTGTCACCTTAATACTTTAAATGTGTGCTTTAATACCTTGTTTCCATTTCTACAGCTTCAATAGGTTAATGTTAAGCTAAGACAACAGTGGGTCAAACTTCCTTAAACCGCGGCTTGGGCGACGATAGCGTGACGTTATGAATATCGCTGCAGTTCTCGCGCACCTGGGCTACATTTTAGGCAGGAAATGCTATCAAAATGTGCCAAGTTAAGCGTGTGTTCACTTTCAATTGGAATGTAACGCTTTTTCATAATCAAGTACTTATAAATGTATAAGGCTGAGCAGAAGGTGTTGTAACCCCATGACGTCATGCGAAGATGATGCGCAAATCTCAACGCTGAGTCTCCTGTTTTTCCGTCCTTTGTAGCTTACGAAGGCTGAGTTCGAGAAACCTAGTTTACTGATTTGGTTCAAATTAAAGAAGTGGTGTTATGACATTTCCGAATTGTTTATGTTTTATTTTGTTTTGCATTTTTTGCATTAAGGCCAGATCCGAACCCTCTAAATCTAAGCAAAGAAAGAAAGTAAGAAAGAAAGAAAGAAGCAAATACTGTCAAGCGCCATAGCGTTTTAAATAATTTCCGGCAATACTTATTTCTACGAACCAGTTTTGCTTTCGATACCTATGAACGTGAAGGCATCATGACGTCATGATACGTTAGCTCACTCCATTCCTGCAATTGCTGCGCTGCTACGCGTGAGCGCACCAAGAAAGAAACGCGCTTAGCACTCTGGTTTACTTTTGATGAGCAGCGTCATATTACCTTATATGCGATCTACAAAATGAGGCTGCTATGACGTGTTTCCGTCTCTGCAACTGCTTCCGGCGCACCCAATCCGCAAATGCATCGCCTTCAATATATATGTCTGTTACACCAAGGAAGCGAGCGCTGGCGCTGGATTTGGACGCTATACGTATTGCTACGCGGCGCCAGCAAATTTCACTCTCTGTCGTGACGGTACCATAGCACCGATGACAGGAGGTGTGGCGTTTCGGAACCCCAACTTTAGTATAAAATAAAGATAACTTCCAAGTATTTTTCAAATGTCTTACCTGCTAAGTGTGCAGGAAGCGTATGGTACAACTCTCCCGAATATAGGTGTCAGTGCTCTTAAAATATTCCCTTACTGTGGCCTACCCGCTGCAGTACCTCTGCTGCTGTCCACGAGGTCGTGGATTCGATCCCCGATACACTACTTGGGTACCGTGCATTTGGTTCACGTGAAAGAACACCAGGCGGTGAATAATAACCCGGAGTCTGCCACTACGGCGTCCCTCATAATCCACTGTGCAGTTTCGGGATGTTTGTTTATTTTATTTATTAATTTTATTTTTACATAATGCAGCCAAACATTTGGCTATAGAAGGAGTAGGAAAAGAACAATGAATTTTACACACACATTACAACTATTAAACAGCTGTCAGAAATTCATATAAAGGGGCATTGGCTTGCGTTCCAGCACTGAATCGTATGAGGGAAAAGCTGTACAAAAACAAGTCTGAACTAGAACTATACGGACCAATATTTAGAGCATTTGAGGGGGCTGAGTATGAAATATATTGCTGACATGAACAACGTGGTGAATTTAAATAATTATGCAAAAGCTTCAAACAATCAAAGTGGCGACGTTTCTGAAGTGTGATTAGATTCATGTTAGAAAGGTTGGAAGAGGGTGAAAAATATCTATCATAACGACGACAGATAAACCTAACAGCCTTTTACTGTACTGATTCTAACAATTTGACGTTCTTTTTATGATGGGGATTCCATGTGGTAGAGGCGTACTCCAATATCGGACGTATTAGGGTTATGTAGGTTAACAGTCTAGTGTGTTTTGGTGCGGAGCGGACCGTTCGCTGCATGTAACCGAGGCGTCGAAGGAATTTTTCGCATGTTGCTTCAATGTGCGAGGACCAAGATATATAGCGCGAAAAAAGAACTCCCAAATATTTATAACTCTGTTTAGGGTTTGGTTGTTAAAGGAGTATGTGAAATGGGATATAGAACGACGCCTTGAAAATGATAAAAGGACAGTTTTGCTGATGTTGATGGCCATCTGCCACTGTTTGCACCAGCTGCAAAACCTTTCAAAACCCCACAATTTAATTTTTGTGGCCCTTCGAAGCTTTGCTTCGTGTCAGCCCACTTGACAATGCTGTCTTCGTCTTAGTCCATTCTAAGTTTTGTTAGCTGTAATCGTGTCCTACCAATTAGTCTAAACTTGAACGCTGCCCTGCTCTTAGACGCCGCCGCCGCCGCCGACAACAACAACAACAACAACAACAACAACAACAACAACAACAACAACAACAACAACAACAACAACAACAACAACGACGACGACGACGACGACGACGATGACGACAACAACAACAACAACAACAACAACAACAGCGAATTCGCAGCGGGCTGCTTATTCAACAAAGTACGCCTACGGCCTCTGCTCGAGTGCACACAACTACCGGCACACGCCACTCGAGTGTGCGAGCGCGCGAACGAGCGGTGTCGTCGCCCCGCGGCGCGAGCAGTCACAGCAGCGTTGCGCCCTTGGACCAATTTGTGTCCGGCCAGCAAAGCGGAGCCGCGAACAGAAACTGGTTTCGCAGTGTTGCTGTGTGGACACTCACACCAGCAACGCCGCTTTCGGCACGCGAGCACGCAAATGCCTGCGGGGTCGTGCGTTTTGTCGCCCTTGGTTCAGCAGCGCGGCTGTTGGCTGCAATTACTGCGGACACACTGTTACAAAACGGGGAGGACGCCCACGGCTGTTTCTAGTCGAAACCTTCCCCAAGGGCAACAACCGTTGTCGTCTAGTTAAGTTACTTCTCTCTATTGGCAGTCGCACGGTGGCACTGTCGTTAACGGTCGATAAAAAGTGCTAGGCAAGCGTATATAAACAGTTTGTATACCAATCTATGCGGTTTTTTCTCCGACATTCCATAAACAATAATTGATAAAAAATAATGGCTATAAGGATATGTAAAGCCTTTAAAGATTCTACAGACATCTGTGTATAGAGATTACATCCACAATAGTTGACCAAAAGTCTAAGACCCCAAATTCTTAGACTGTTAAGGACAAGTTGATGGGACTTGTCTATAGACATGTCATAGACAATAGTCAGTAGGATCAATGGAGAATTTGTTTGTGTTAAAACTCACACATAGATAGGAAAAAGCGCGCGGTCAGTGTATTCGCTTTTGGGTTTTCACATCGCAATACCTCCTGTATGCATGCAGACAAACCCGGACCATTTCTATAGTCCGCCTCTATCCGCAAATCGCGGTTAGCGGAGCCCGCGACTGACCCGGAGGCTCACATGCTGCGAGCGAATACCACATACGCGTACAAGTGCAACAACCAAACGTGGAAATGATTAATTATGCAGCACCCGCATTTTCGATGGGCACCGAGGAAGTGAGGCCCGTTCCGTGCGTTCGAGCGAGGCGATAGCTCTTTGCGCATTAATGCATCTGGCGGAACAATCACTGACCGCGGAAATACATAAATAGCACCGAGTGCAGACCGGTAAAGAAACATTTCTTGTGTTCCTCTTCTTTACCCCACCTCCTCCGACTGCTGCCTTCTTTTTCGCTTTCGGCTCCATTTTCATTGGAACCCGCATGCGTAGTCTCCACGAACTTGTTTTGCGTATGCATTAAAAGGTGGGAGCAGCCGTAGCGGCACTCGAAAATTTCCTTCCGCTGCTCTGCGGTGTAGTTCAACGCCTATTCGTACGCACAACGTCCAAAACAACCTTTTAATACAACCGCGCATTATTTTCTTGCAAGCAGCCTCGTCATGTTTTCTTCGTGCTGCTTTGCCCAGAAGCCTAATCGTACCGAACTTGTCTAACGGCGCGGCGTAATTCAATGTGTGCTTGGGTTCGATGTGTTCCTTTTATGCCACGCGGGTTGCGATCACAGTTCCTACTCTGACATAAAAAGGACACGGCCGGTATCAGCACGAGAAACGATAAGACAGCGTTTTGAACAGCAAGTCGACGTCTGGCTGTACGCAAGTGGCCGCGAAGAGAAATAAACTTGTCTACAGAAACAAATCTCACTGCGTTCAGCTCGCCACATCGAGTATTCTCCCTGTCATCTAGAAGACATTAGGAAAATGCGCCCTGCTATTTGCTCAAATGGGCTCTTTCATTGTTCTGCGAGATTCCATTACTCCAAGTCCTCTACGATTCGTTGAACGTGTTGACAACAGCTTCGGCGGGCTGCTGCAATTGCACTTCGCGAAACTAGCAGCAAAATAGAATATAGAATTTTCCATTCCCACTGCGGAAAGCTTCCCATTTTCGCTACGGTTACAAAAATGGTTCGTTTAATTTCATTGCAGAGTTGAGCGCAAACACGTCAGAAGGAAAATCAAATGCGCCGGAAACAGCACGGATTCTCTTCCAGCTTCGCGCTTTTGATGCCGAAGGAAGATAGAAAGAAATAATAGAATGAGAGGAGGGTGTACATTTCAAAGCAGGATTCGGAGGGCGTGGCACAATCACGACACCGCCAGAGTTAGAACGCCGCTCGAAAAGGGGGAGGCACCCCGTTGTTGGGACTGGGCCCCTATCCAAGGGCGGGAACCCCGGGCAGTCGATAATCGCCGCCCACGTTTCATGGAGCGCCGCCAACCTCGCTTTCAGGCCGCACGCATCGAGTACGCTAGCCCCATCTCTCGGCCACTGGGACAGACGTATCGAAAACGTTCACGCTGTATTTTGGTTTGCGGTTCTAGTTTGCGGGCCTTCTCACGAATCGGTGGCGATAGCATTTCCCACAAAAATTACTAGAGGGAACTGCGGCACTAGTGTCTACGGGAGCAGCAAGCAGTACGGTTCAGCCAGCACGGCATTGATGGGCAGTACATGGATTGGCCTATTCTTCGTCCTTCTGTTTTGAAATGGCTTTGTGAATTTGCAAATTGATCAGCTTCAACAAAATATTTTCAACAAGTAACTGTATCAATTCGCAATTAATAGGCACTAGCACACAGTCTTACTGCATTCTACGTTTAAAAGCACAGAAATGCTTTGTAATTTGGATCATTAAAGGCAGACAAAGCGCGGTAAACAAAGCCACAAGAACGCCTCGAGCTACAAGCACGAATATTAGACAACTCCGTGTCCTAACCAATTATTACCTTGGAAGGAGTTGAACAATCGCAGCACCAGAGTTATCTCTGGTAATTAAAATAGGAAATACTATGTGGGTGGTCTCGTTCGTATGGGAGTTTTCACGTGATGTCACTGATGTCGAATTGTTCTTCTGTTCCCCGGTTTCCACAGTGCCTCTCTGGGAGTAAGCTGGAAATAAGCAGCAGGCGTTATAACGCGCAGCTTTTCACAGTGCAACATTATTACTGCGGCTTTGGTATCAATGCGTACTATACTTATCGAGGAAGTCACAACCATACGAAGTAGCATACAATGAAGTCAGAAAACGTATAGATGACGTTAACTGTTGAGTTTAATTTAGCTCCTCGCATTCGTCCATTTATTTCCCTATGGAGGATGTCTTTCGCCTTCTTCCAGCGTTCTCCCTGCTAAGGTTCGAGCGCCAATCTTGGAAGTAGGTTCGTGCCGATGCCGTCGACCAGACACCATTTAGGATAGCATAAGCCTTAAGGTATCTTATGACAAACGGATGGACACGTATGGATGGCTGAAGGGTCGATATCAGCATGCCCTTTAAGAGTGCTTGGTGGCAAGTGCCACCAACTTCCTTTTTGTATTGTCTCTGTTTTTCAACGTTTAGCTTTCGTCTAGGGGGACACCTTAAGTGGTGAAGAACTCCGGGGGAGCACGATGGAAACAACTTTGCTGCACTAAAACAAGTTGAAGAGCGTATTTCGTTCGGATCAAGAGCCGGAATTGTGCGAATATATTAGGGTTTCGTAAACACACGTGAAGAAAGAAAAACCAAAACAACTGGATGGAAATAGAAAGATTGCGTGCTTGGTGAAGTACAGGTATAGTGATCGCAAGACAGGACGTTTCTCTTTTTGAGCGTAAGCATTTCTAAGCCTACCCAACGAGAAATTTGTCCGTGACGTAAGACAATGAATGGCTCATACCCCGTTAAGCAATGGCTCATGCCTCCGTAAGCAAGCAAAATGTACAATGGCTCATACTCATATAAGGCAGAGGCTACAAGCGCTTAGCAAAGTGAAGCGAACAGTGCGTACATTAAATGAAATCACCCATGCAACACACGGAACAGCATACGTTTCAATAAAGAAGACGCTTAAGACAAGCATCCGAACCATCAACAAAGCATTGCATATCCCCTCAGCAAATGTAGTGGTGGTTTTGCAACAGTTTCGTTAAATTAACCCTAATTCACCTTAATGAGCAGCAAAGGTGGTGGCCTCGACTCCCACCAAAGGTCGAGGGCTCGAGTGCCTTAATTAACTCTATTTTAATTAACTGTGGCTAATCAACTTCACCTTAATTGACATCAATGGTCGTGGGATCGAGTGCCGTAATGAACTATAGTGTCACGTGGTAGTGACTGTGAAGAAAGCAGCCAAACTGAGAAAGACGAAACTAGCGTTTTACTGGGCGAACTTGTGCCCTCAAAAATAGGCTACACTCAAGAACGGCGACAGCGGCGAACGCAGTCGGCGATCGTCGAAAATCTGATGAGCGGGTCAAGCGCGTCGGCTTTTATACATCACTCGTCGAACGTTCCAGAGTAATCGCTGGTACCAGCGTGCCTTCCACAAAGTTCCACATTATTCGCGTCGTGCACACATGCGATCAGATTACAGTAGGTTCGGTCAAAGACAGCGGATGGAAGCATCGATAACATTCCAGAAACTTCCGATACATGCAGGCGCGTCCTGCGCTGTGCGATAACATTTGTTAGGCGGTGAAACGTGTCGCCCGATAAAGACAAACAAGCACACGTGTCAATATCTTCATTAAACCCGCCTTAACATCGGGCTGCGTGCAGATGAGCAAGTGGCACAATGCTTACGCATACTTAGACAACTACTGGAGAAGTTTCTGCGCATATATTTTTTTATTTTCGTTGACATGAAAATAAAACAAAGAAATTTAGTCATCTTTAATGGCGACGGCTACACTTTTCACGTAACAGTAATAAAAATAAAAATAAAGCTATGGTAAGATGAGAAGTATTATATGACATGTACGGAAAATGTAAATAAAGTCGAGTTAGATAAAAAGAAAAGTGAACGAGGTTCACGGGTAGTCCGAGAAACACTGGAACACACAGAGATAAAGGCGTCGACGCACCGCGCCACACACTATACAGAGCCTCGACACGCACCAACAGTGAGTTCCGAACACATACGCATACGGTCCGATATGAACAGGCGAGCTGATGAAGAAAGTACACAAGTGACACAGCTCTTCATATTTGCATGGCGCTGTCAAGTGCAGATTGATGTGTGTCGTTCATTACGTGCCATAAGTGACAAAGGTTAAATGAACAGCAAATCATTGATATGGTTGGAATTGGGAGTTCAGATTTCCCTTCATTTATGAGCGTCACCTATGCATTGATACACCAGAAATCGAGTTCATACCTTTGTTTATCCTGTCCGCGAATTGAACTTTACAATATCTATTTCCTCCACGAGTATTAGGCTAGAACTACTTAGCCTGACGAAAAAAAAAAGGTAATTTTTGTTTTACTGTTATTCACGAAATAGGGAGAATAGTAAAGTGATATAGGTGTAGCAGGAATTTCGTTGTCACGACTTTGCCGAAATGGAAGCGCACTTCCGCTATTCATTATTATTATTATTATTATTATTATTATTATTATTTAGCTATCACGTGGGCCTCCTAGTAATAAATAACGGCAAGTAAAAAAGAAAAGCTATAGCATGCAAAAATAAAGGTCACAATTTCGGTTGTTAAGGCTACCAACAAATAAAAGCCACAAACGTGACTAATTCCGTTTTATAGTTGATGTAATGAGCATTATCATACATTTAACAAGGGACGAGTAATGCTATCGCTTATTTGTATGCAGTCCGACTTCTGTGAAAAATCGCTGGGAACCCTTGCTTACCGGGCCCTTTGCTACGGGGGAAGCCGGTTTTCAATGCAATAGCACGTTCGCGGCAGCGTTTTTTTTTTATTTTGCTCGCTTTTTTCTTTCTTTGTTCGATTAAACTGCCCGAAAGAAACGTCGTCACCAGGACCCTTCGTAGCGGTGAAACAACATAGAGAGAGAGAGAGAGAGACAGAGAGAGAGATAAATAATGAAGAGGAAAGGCAGGGAGGTTAACCAGATATGAGTCTCCGGTTTGCTACCCTACACTGGGGATGGGGGATAGGGGTTAGAAAGATGGCAGATAGGAAAACGCTAAAAAAAAAAAAATAGGAAACACGCACACATGGAGGCACACACACACAAATGCCGTTCCAGTTAAAGGCGTTCGCAAAGGCCGGTAGATCGCAAAAAGCACAATAGCGCTTGCACGGCCTTCTTCTGTGACGTTAGCTCCCTTCGATGTTGTAGAATTCTTTTTGGGGATAGCGGTTGGCCGTCCAGTTGGTCAAGTTCGTGGCGAAGGCATTCCCTCTGTCGACCGTACTGCGGGCAGGCGCACAAAATATGGCCAATTCATTCTTCATGGCCACAGTGGTCACAGGTTGGGGAGTCGGTCATCCCTATGCGGAACGCATAGGCTTTGGTAAAAGCAACGCCCAACCACAGTCGATGCAAAAGCGTGGCGTCTCCAAGGCGAAGCTGTGATGGCGCTTGAAGACTTAATGTTGGATCAAGTGAGTACAGTCGCGTATTTCTTAAAAGGGGGTCATTCCATTGTGACATGGTGTACTGCCGAGCAAGCAGGTGGAGCTTCCGTGCTGCGTCAGTTTTGGAAAGTGGCAGACAGACAGACAAAGAACTTTATTAATGGTCCTGAGGAACCGGCGTTAGGGTACCTCCCTTTTCAGGGAGGCCCCGTAGCCGTCGCGGGCCGCACCCACGTCGGGGTCGGAAGATCGTGGTCCTCCGCCCTGTCGCAGGCCCTCTGGACAGCCCGTAGTTGCTCTGAGAGGTCGCCGCTCTTAAGGGCTGCCTCCCAGTCGGTTAGAGTGGTTAGCGATGAGCTGCGTAACGCAGGGCATTGCCAGAGCATATGGGACAAAGAGCAGTACGCCTCCCCACAGTCTGGACAGTGGGGTTCTACATTAGGCGCGAAGTGACTGAATCTGCCCCTGGAGGGAAATGACCCCGTTTGAAGCATGCGAAACGCCGACGATTGTGGTCTATTAAGTTTAGGGTGTGGTAGCGGAAAGGCCCGCCGAGCAAGTTGATAATGTTTCAAGATTTCATGGAAGGTGAGAAGCGAATCTCTGTACAGCCCTAAGTCGCCGCCCGTGAGTCCACCTGAACCGCCGCGGTGTGTAAGACCTCGCGCACAGTCATGGGCCAACTCATTGGCGTTAACAAGCTCAGAGTGTACATTGATTCCCATATGGGCCGGGAACCATTTGATGCTATGAAAACCAGCAGCCCCCTCACTGCCGAGGATGGCCGCCGCCTCCTTTGAGATCGAGCCGGAGGTGAAAGCTCGGGCTGCCGATCTGGAGTCTGTATAGATATTGGAACGTAGAGGGTCCTTCAGTGCTATAGCTATAGCAACCTGCTCGGCTACTGTTGAAGAAACCTTCCGCACGGATGCTGAATTAATCAGAGTGCCATTGAAGTCAACCGAAACTACGGCATAGTGATCAGAGCACTCGTACTGGGCGGCGTCAACGAATTGGTACGTGGTGCTCCTCAGTATGGGCTGAACGGGCAGCTTTATCGGCCCGTTCATTGTTAATAATACCGCAGTGACTTGGAAGCCATTGGAAGGTTATTTTATGGCCTGCATCACTTATATGGTGTAACGTCTCTGTAGTGTGAAATATTAGCTGTTCGTGTGGTCTGCATCGTAAAGGTGACAGTAGAGACTGCAGTGCCGCCTTAGAATCACAGAATATCGTCCACTTGTGTGGCTGTTCATTACCAATGTAGTGAAGGGCACTAAAGATCGCTGCGAGCTCTGCTGCCGTCGACGTTGTCGCGTGGGTCGTCTTAAATTTGATTGTTGTGACTGTCGCTGGTATCACGATTGCCGCCGCGGAGCTGTTTGGCAAGACAGATACATCAGTGTAGATATGTGTAGAATCACGGTAGTTTTCGTACAGAAATAATAGCGTGAGCGGTTTAAGGGCTGGTGATGATAGATCAGCTTTTTTCGTGATGCCATGTATTGTTTGATCTTTGGCTCAGCGAGGCACCATGGAGGAACCGAGGGTCTCGCAGCCGGAGTAAAACAAGTTAGCAATGATTCATCATGTGCGGTAATTGTTTGGCTGAAAGATGTGCGAGGTCTGTCCGCTGGTAGAGAGGCCAAGTGGTGACAAGGAGTCCTGGTTAGATGCCTTATATGGGTCCTGAGCACTTGAATTTCAATGTGGGTCTCCACAATGTGGTCTCTAGCCATTGCTATCGTAGCCGCTGTTGATGCACTCTGAGGCAGGCCTAGGCAGATCCGGAGCGCTTGAGCTTGAACACTTTGTATTGTACGTAGATTCGTTTTACCTGTGTTGGTTATTGGTGGCAAGCTGTATCGCAGAAAGCCTAGAAAAAGCACCCTGTACAGTTGTAACACGGCATTTGTCGACATTTCCCAAGTCTTGCCAGTGAAAAAACTTGAACAGGTGGCAGACGCCTGTCAACCGTTTTTTCACGTATGATGTGAGGGCTCCATGATAAGTCCCTGTCGATTATGACGCCTAGAAACTTGTGCGATCGGACATGTGGTATTATTCGGCCATTTATCATTACGCCGTAGTTTTTCATGGGTTTGCGCATAAACGCCACTAGTGCGCAGTTCTCGGAGGAAATTTCCAGGCCTCGATTACGGAGGTAGATAGCAGTTTGGGTGGCGGCTGTCTGAATTCTCGCTGGCAACTGTAGGCGCGTTACTGCAGACGTCCATATGCAGATGTCATCAGCGTATATTGATAACCTGACTGTACTTGGCACGTGCTCAAGGATAGCAATTAGAGTTAGATTAAATAACGAAGGGCTAAGTACACCGCCTTGGGGGGACGCCGCAGCAGCTATAATGCAGAGAAGTATGGCCTTCCTCGGTGCTTACAAAAAAAGGATTGCATGGAGACATGGCTCCGTATCCCTTGAAACATCCGACCACCCACTCCTACGTCTGTGAGAGCAGAGAGGATGGCTTCATGCGTAACGTTGTCATATGCCCCTTTGACGTCGATGAACAAAGAAGCGCAGAGACGCTTACGGCATTTCTCATGCTGAATGTAGGTGACCAGGTCGACGACGTTATCGATCGATGATCGACCACGTCGAAAGCCCGCCATGGCATCCGGGTAGGTATTGTGGTACTCCAAGTACCACTCCAGGCGTCCTAGGACCATCCTCTCCATTACTTTGCCTACACAGCTTGCCAAAGCGATAAGGAGATATGACGAGAGTTCCAACGGCGACTCGCCAGGCTTCAGCAGGGGAACAAGGCGACTTGTATTCCAGCTTATTGGTAGCGCACCATCTCTTCAAGATTCATTGTACAGTTCAAGGAGAGCACCTCTCGCTCGCTCACCCAGATGATACAGAGCTCGGTAGGAAATTCCATCAGGTCCTGACGCTGATGCACGGCCATGCAAAGCTAATGCTGCCTTGAGTTCATGGATTGAGAATGGTAGATCCATGCGGCGATCACCTGGTGGCGGACTCGAAGGCGTTGAAATGTTGGGAGGTGTGAGTTGGCCGGATAATCTGGTGCAGAAATCCTTTGCCATGTCAAGCTCCGGTCTCTTTTGAGAGAGGGCAAGAGCCTTGAATGGGAACCGCTGTACGGGGAGTGTCAGGAGACCGCGCACCGTTCTCCATAGTTGCGAGAAAGGCTTGCGTGGATCTAGCGAGTCACAGAAGGCAGTCCAACGTTGCGATTCGAGCTTGTCTAAGCGGCGCTGAATCTTCCTTTGCGTGCGCCTGGCGGTCCGTAGATCGTCCATTGTCTTCGCACGTCGGTATCTTCGTTCAGCACGTTGTCGGATTGCTCGAAGTCGTTCTAGTTCCATATGAAAATCCGTGAGTTTCGAAGAGCATGTGAGAGTGCGCATAGTGTCTTGTTCCGCGCTCTTGATTGCCTTTTCCAAGTCGAAAGATGGATTGGCGTCGCAGTGTTCTTCCATCACAGACTGAAATTTAGACCAGTCCACTGTTTGGATCGTATCTCGTATTTTGGAAGGGGACAATCCTCTGATCTTGACGTACGTGGGGATATAGTCGCTCCCGTGCGTCTGTATGTCTGCAAACCTCCCAACACGTCTGACAAGGCTTCGTGAGGCAAAAGCCAAGTCAAGACAGCTGCTCTATCTGGAGCCACGCAGAAACGTAGGGCTTCCATCATTCAGCAGCCAAAGTTCATTATTGGAGGCGAAAGACACCAGTGCTCTGCCTCGCGCGTTGACCTTCGAACTTCCCCAGAGTGTATGATGGGCGTTGAAATGTCCAATAATGACCCAGGGACCGGGAGTTGAGGAGAGGATGTCTCGCAGTCTTTTGTGACCAAATCGACTTGACGGAGATAGGTAGGCGCCCACAAAAGTAAACGTAAAATTCTTTTTCCTTACTGTTAGGCATATGTATATTGATTATCGTCGTTAGGTAGCACAGGCTGATGAATGTAAGTGAGGTCACGGCGAATGAACACCAGAACCTTACTGTTTTCACCAACAGTTAACGACATAAACGATTCGTATCCAGAAAGACTGATCGGGTTGGATAAATTCGGCTCGCAAATGACGATAATGGGAAACATACTGGCATACACGAAGCGACGGAAATCCGAAATGCGCGCTCTGAGTCTGCGGGCATTCCAGTGAAAAATAGGTGCTTGTCGGACCTCATCCCTGAAAGACAGTGGCTGGGGTGCCATAATCTATTCAAGGATCGCCAGCACCGGACTCAGAGCGTCCAGTACTTGAAGCGCACTTCTGGCAGACGGTGTGTGCATGTTGCTTAGCAACACGGGAATTACATTCATTAAAGACCTAATAAGTGCTATTACTTGCTCATCTGTTTTCCGCGACTCCTGGGATACAGAACCTTGCTGTACTGGGGGCGGCTTCTTCTGCGGCTCTTCTGCCGGTCGTGAACGCGGAAGTGGCGGCCATTCCTTTGTAGAGAGAGATCTGGCAGATTTCTCCCTTCCAACATGGGTGTTTGGGGTGCTTGAAACTTCCGCTGATGGTGCTGCTTGGCGAGTTGAGTTTTCTGGAAAAGTTTATATTCTCCGTCGTGAAGTCCTTCGACGATGACGTCGTCATCACCGCACTTTCACCGCGGCCTCTTTGTGGGTAGAGTTGTCTCTCACCATTTGTTTAAGAATGGTGATCTCTTTCTTGATCTGGGCACAGTCTTTGGAAGAGGCGCAGTGATCACTCTGATAGTTAGGGCACTTCAACGTGGTTGCGCTGCAGTTGTCTTCCGAGTGGGGTTCGGCGCATCGAGGGCACACGGCGGAATTTCTGCAAACACCCTTCACATGGCCAATCTTCTGACAATTGAAGCATTGCATTGGTCTTGGAATAAATGGTCGAACCTCGTGGCAAAAGTGGCCAACCTTCACGTAGGATGGAAGGCAGTCACCTTTGAACGTGATCCTCACACAACGTGTGTTACCGAGAGAGAGAGAGAGAGAGAGAGAGAGAGAGAGAGAGAGAAGAAGAATACAGGAAGGCAGGGATGTTAACCAGTCAATAGTCTGGTTGGCTACCCTACACTGGGGGATGGGAGAAGGGGAAGAGAAAGAAGGGAGAGAGAAGGTGTAGGTACGTGTACGGACAGCACTTCAGTTAAAGTCGCTCGAGCAAATCAGAAGTTCTGAGAAAACACAAAAGTGCCTTCACTGCCTTCTGAGCCGATGATCGGTCGGGACGGTGCTCTAATATTGTCTGTTCAATCAGAGGACGATCATCTAGTTTCCTCAATGTGTCGGACAAATACTGTCTTTGTGCTTGAAATTGAGGACAATGGCACAATAAGTGTTCAATGTTCTCCTCGCATCCGCAAAGGCGACCAACATCCACAATGACGTTGTGTTCATTTGCTGGTTTTATGAGAACTGGGAGGTCTGCGTTAGGTATCTCATTGTCAATGTCATAGATGGCTCCTGTTATTGTGGCAAAATTCACTGGCACGATGGAGCGGACCTTGATGTTACCGAGCTGCGTTACATGTTGTAGTATGTTCAGCGCGCTCGGGTTCATCACATCGATTGCCAGCATGTTTCGCCTAGCGTTTATCCTGATATCCTTGATCTCGTTCGGCACAGTGTTCTCTAGATATACGGAGAGTGTTTGCCTGTTGAGGACGCGTAGGTTGTCAGTGGCGTTCTGTGGCACAAGCAGGATGGAGTGAGGCCATCGTTGAGGTGCAGTTTTCACGGTGTTTGAGCTGGACGCCGAAGATCCGTTGAGAATTCTCTGTTTGGTCTTGTGGACAAGGCGAAGCTGTCTTGCGAGGACTCGTCACCTAATACGGAGTACAGCTCTGTGTCCTTGCTATCACTCGATGCATGTCCTCGCTTCCTCGAACCGATGTCCGCGGGTGAACGGGCACCATGAGGGCCCTCGGGGTGCTGTATATCCAACGCCGCGATGTAGGGGGTGGTAGACCCCACAAGTGCAGTGAGAAGTCCAGAAAAGCAAAGAGACGGCCGAGATGTGTTTCACAAGAGAAGCACTTCGTCTTCCCGTGAAACATAACAGAGAAACCACTCTGGTGCTCCGCTTCGTGCAACCTTTTCCGGCACTGCCCCTCTGTAGAATGTTGTGGCGATCCATCTCTCACTGCTTCGGATCACGGCGACTCAACCAGGCAGGGCTCCTCCTTTCCCCAGGGACGCGCACTGACGCCGACAATCGTGAGCCTACGCTCGTAGTATGAGGGATGCGCCTGTGCACGCAGACGGGCTCTTCGTATTCAGAGTTCCCTAAAGCGTCAGTTGGTAGTTGAGCGCTTATCCTTATCGCCGTCCCCTTCGAGCTACGCTCATAATGGACTCGAACCAACTCGTTAAAGTTTACTTTTAGGGGCGACACACTATATATCCAGCTATTAACCTTCAGGGGCAACACTTTCCTGTCAGTTCTGCAGCTTGTTGTGTAGCTTGAACTGCGGTAGCCATCATTATCGTCTTCTCTTAAGAAGCCTACAATTCCCCATAGTCCCCATTAAGAGTACCATCATATGATAATATGGCTTTTATTATATAGGTAGAATCTGTTAAATTCATATTGGGCTCTTGGGTATATACGGCTTATGGGAAACTTCTTTTTTCTAGCAATTAATTCTGTTTGACAGGTCGACCGGGTTAATAATACCAGCAGAAACAGGAGCGCAGGATAATTCCACCACCTAAAGCAATGACGACAACAGCAGCAACAAAGGTGGCAACAATGGCGCGCCTCGGTGTCTTACATTTCTGACGTTCACCTATCGCTGCCATCGGCTTATTGCTCTGGCGCATGGTGCGTTTTCTGCATAGGAAACTTCGTGAACGCTGTCTCTAATCCTACAGTAGGTGCATTTGATTCGCCTGTACTTTTTGGACTACTTCTCGAGGTGCTGCAATTCGTTACCCATTTCACGACATGACGGCATCCGTACGTTGCAATTCGTTTAACTCAGTGCAGGCTTTGTGCAGGACGAGTTCACAGGATTCCCTGTACTCGCCAGAGAGGTAGTGCAGCGTTCGTGTAGGAGGTGCTGTGCAGTTTCGCACGAGCAAGAACTGCCGCTGAACCGGCGGGAACTAGTTCACCTAGTGCAGTCTAGTTCATCCAGCGCAGTTCATCTAGAACTATTGCAGGTCAATTTTAATGGCCCTATTAAGAATGCGTGTTTCATCAGTTTATATGCGTGATACGAACATTGTTGTACAGCATTCTTGGTTCTACGTGATCACCAGCTATTGCCTAAGAATGTAAGGGACGCTTGTTTAAATATTGGACCGACTGCAGCTGCGGATTATATTAAAACGACCGACGATCGCGTTCGCAGCTATCATGTCTGATATTGTACTAGGTTCTTCATCTTGACTACAGCCACCGGTGACCTTAGTGACCGCGGCAAAAGTGGGCAGAAATGCCAACATATAATGTCTCTACTCAACAGTAAAGAACAATCTTGTGATGAGCAACGCCAAACACGTGTAGTGGTTAAGAGTGAAACCAACACGGGACCAGGTTTAAATATTTGACAAGTAACGAGACCAAGACACATTGAACATACCTTTCAATTCAAAAGCAAGACAAAAAATAAAAATGTCAGAAATGCACGAAATATTTCAGAATGAACACTTCTCAAAGCAACTGCGGTCTCTTTTTATTTTCCTCTTATTTTCTCGCTGTTGGTCTCCATAATAACACAACTGAACAACAGTTTCGACTATAGGGTGTATGAAGTCCCGTAATTCGAATAGCCTTATTATTATTATGTTATTATTAACAAATCGAATAGCCTTATTATTACGATTAAGAAATTGATATTCAATGTTTATGAACATTCGATTCTGACCTCACAGACGGGATAACAGCGGATATTAGAGCCTACAGAGATAACAATCTTTGTAAAGCCACTTGATGTGTCCGTTCTTAATGCAGGTTAACTGGAAGTAATAAATCCTTCTTGGACCCCGTGCCTCGACGGAGTACGTTTCACGAGGTGTTCTTGATGCCCATGGAGGCATCGTCTTCCAACCAAGCGTGCAGCATTAGTAAACTATTTCTGCAACAGATGCGTTCCTCATCGTTCCTCAATCAAAATAGTTCGTCAATCGCTTACCCGCAGGTTCGTTATCAAATAAGTTAAATATTGTTTTGCTTCATTGGGTGGACTTGACCATGTCGTCACCGCTCCGAAATAGCATGTTCGTATTATCTTTTAGAAATGAGGAACTGTCCCGCGTATGAATAGATTCAAATTTCTATTATTTGAACATCTCTCGAGCTGGAAATTACAGCAGAATCCGGCATGTTCATGGCTAAACTTCTTGTCGGTGTGTGAGCATGAAGATGAAGAAGAGAAACCTTGTGCGATGGTGACACGTGCTACGACCTCGTCTCATCCTGCCCCCTTTGTTTGTTTGGTGACTAGATGCGAAGACTATGGCCGCACGATTCGGCGCAATGGAGAGAGGAAGACATGCGCGCGTTCGTGGTAAGCTCGCGCTAAAAGCGACTGTTGCAGGTGGGCAACTTCACGGCATTATGCGCACTTTGGCGAAGCGCGCTTCCAGGAGGCTGAAACCGACGACGTGAAGTTAATTCTTTGCAACGACAGCTGCTACGGGTACTTTATCGAGATTTTGGGAAATCTTGAGCCATCACCTTCTGATTTTTTATTTGCATTTTCCTCCTTTCCTTTTCCTTTTTTGTGTGTCTATTTTCGGCGGTAATTAGAGCGCGCTCTCCGTCTCACAGGAATCCTGCTTTTGCGCATCGCTGGCGCAGAAAGCACCGAGAGCATTACTGCAGTACCGCAAGTAGACAGGTCTCTGCGACCGTTTATAGACTCGCTGCGCATCTTCACCTGCGTGCGCAACGAGTGCTCTTTCGTTCTTTCTCCTCTTTGCGACCCTGTATCCCCCTCATCCGCAGTGGAAGGTAGCAAACCAGACGTGGGTCTGGTTAACCTCCCTGCCTTTTCTCTCTCCCTTCTCTCTCACTCTCTGCGTTCGCATTTCTGATGCCTATATGTGCGCTGCAATCGGAGACCATGTTGTTAGAAAGACCTGCGACGTCGTCTTTTGCTGACGAGAACGATAGTCGCTCCAAGAATAACAGCGCTCAGGCTTTCCTTCGCCTGGGCTGTTTTAGCGGCTACATAGGTATGATCGTGAGCCGGCGCAAACGTCACCGCGTGATCTACACACCGCGCATGTTTGTATGCCGTACTTGGGGGTGGTGAGGGAGGTGCTTTTTAAAGAACTAAGAAAAAATGAGTCGAAAATGTGCCCTGAGAACGTCCGCTTCACCGGCTTAAACTGAACATTTACATGTTAAGGCTTGATTCAGGCGCGATAGCTTGAATACGTGGCTTTTATTCAAGCACAACGGGCTTTTTCTCAAATTCTGTGGCTGGCGACCCCTTCCTGATTCGTTGTTGCTAGTGACGAGTCGTGTGACCTGTACGGACGTTTTAAGAAGAAAGGGAATAGTAGCAATTCCATTTGTGGGAGTAACTGCATTTGCCATAATGGACAACATTTTAGAAAGTTTGGAGAACGTTCACTCCTATTGGGAACAAGTAGAGCAAGCGCACTCCTGCGGAGGACACAAGTCTTTGAAGTCTAGCATGGCCAGGCGAAATTGCGCCGCGTGGTCTCGGACGCCATGAAGGTATAGGTAAATGTTCACACAAAGAGGCTGCCAGCAGTCCGTTGTATTTAGGTGCAGATTATGCAGGGTTAAGCGTATAAAATTTGCCATTCCTTTAATATATGAACACAAAATTACAAGTCAGGCGAATCCTTGAAAGTTGGTTTTATAGTTAAAGAGGCAACGTGGCTGGTGATTGCGAGCAAATCTTGTCTCGGAAAGAATGCGTGTGGTCTATAGAATGCGCGCGTGCAGAAATCAGATTTTGAGCATTTGTCGACGATATACGCTTTCAGCGACAAATCAGAACGTTGACGTGCCTCTCTCCTGCGCAGTGACCCGTTGATGCTCGCAGGCGCAGTCACAAGTCACCGGGGTGTTTCGATGGAACAGTGGTGCAACAAGCGCCGTGATCCTGCATTACACCGTAATGTACTCGTACAAACCGCTCTGTGAGCCACAGCGGCCGCTTGATACCTCTTATATTGCTTAACTAGCGGCAGTGTCATTCTTACGATACTTCGACGTGGCTCGCAACCCGTTATCGCGCGTGCGCGTGAATCACATTTGCAAGTGCGCCGGCTCGCTCAAGCCGAGTCCTCCTCCGGTGCCTCGGGTATCTGACCGCCCTAACCTCGGCAGCGAGATGCGAGATTGCGTAACGCGGCACTGACGGCACAACCTTGCCTACCGAACGCGGAGGGAAACGCTAGCCGTTACGTAACAGGGCTGGAACGGGCATTCCGGTGGGCATCCGTCAGCAGAGCCAAGCAGCTAGCGCTCCGTTTGCGTCGCTTGGCTGACTTTGCCGGCAGCGTTTCGTGTTCGCTCTCCTTACTGAGTTTTGTTTTTGCCATTTTCTAGCGAAATTTTAGGAGGTGGCGTACAGAGAAGGACGAGGAAAGGAAAGATATAGCAAACACGTACAAAAAATATGGAGGGAAGGAAGGAAGAAAAACCGTGCGCCCCAAACATCGGCGGGCCGCCTAGAGCGGGATGTAAATGGCGGGAGATGCGGCGCGTGACGAAGGACGTTTTCGAGTTTCCCGGCGGCGAATTCGCGCGTGGGCCGGCGCGGCTGCTGATTTCTTTTCTTTCCTTTTTTTTTTTTGCGAGCGACGCGTGCCTCGTTTCCAATGGGTGCAAGAGACCGTGGTCTAGAAATTCGAGGATGAGAACCTACTCTTCGGGGATGAGAAAAAGGAAAAACGAGTGGTAAGAAGAAGGAAACGTTTATTTGTGGCGATGCTTTGTCCGCATGGCCAATGAATAGGAGGAAATGTTTATTGCTGAAGATTTCAGCCATAATCTTCCAATCAAAACGATGTGTTTCTCCTTAAAGCACGTTCTTGTTCATCTCAATGTCGTGGGTCGGAGCCCCTCGTCGGGCGCTGAGATGTGGGTGCAGGCACGCTGCTTCCCGTGCGCGTGATACGAAGCGGGACATGGACGAGGGATTGTCACTTTTTTTGTGTCTGTGTCGGCAACGGGCTACGTTTTCTGTTCAAGTGCCGGTTATGTGCACTTTGCTACTGGCCTTCCCAAACGTTGGAAATGACGTCGGACTCACTGGGCATTCTTATTTTCGCAGGACTGTGACCAGGCGCATATCGACGATGTGGCGTCGGACGACAATGGCCAGGACCTTAGGTAAATAGCGTCCTTGCTGAATCTATAGATTACGGCGAGGGTACGAAATTCGTCGCAAATATTTCTGTCGGAAGGCTAGTCAACCTGCTGCTCATATCGCGAAATGTCACCGTGGCCTGACGCTTACGAGGAGGAACGATAACTGTAATGTAAAATGTAATATGTTTGCTTTGCTGTTGATCAAATAAGAAGAACCTACATTATTTGGCAGCGCCGTTATCCCTTATTATCTCACGTTAACGGGTGCAAAAATTGAATTTGAACAGATGCTAATGCAAAAAAAAAAAAGAAAACAAGAGATCAGAACTTCTAAGCTCCCTCTTTAGGCATGCTAGCTCTCATCGACTTTTGTGAAGGCGGAGAACGCGAGAAGCTAAGTGATAACATTCTAAAACGAAAGTTCTACATTGGGTGTCGATCATGACTCATTACGAGGGTCTTCGTTGAACTTCACCTGTTAAGTTACAAGCCGTATTAGAACAGTGCCTGGCCCTTAAATTCATATTTGCTAGAAGCTGCAAGTGCTTGCATAATAGGAATAACAACAGAACGCCGGCCAAAATGGGATTGTCTAAAAGTTTTTAAACGTTTCGGCTTCCGCGTGGAAGCCGGAACGTATAAGAATTTTTAGACAATACCATTTTGGTCGGCGTTTTTTTGCTATTCCTATTATGCCGTTACTTCTCGACCAGACGAGATTTCGTTAAACTCTTGATTTTCTGCACATCCTTATTTGCAAGCAACTTACGATGGCGCCAAAAACTGGGATGCAGGTAATCTTTCGTTTGCTGAAAGCACATGTTGTGTTATATTATTAAATGGAAATACTTCCCATTAAGCTCATTCATATTTTCCCAGTGCACTCGATACATCAGTAAGTTACCTGCGTTGCTCATTATACTTAGATACGTTGAAGTGAAAATGAAAGAGCCGTCTGCGTAGAATAACTTACGTAACCCAGTTTTTATACTCCGAATTGATGCCTCAGCGTTTTGCCGTTCTGTTTAGCAATGACATATGCTTTTTTTCTTTCTTTCGGGCGTTATAGCTTCAATTCTTCAGCCCATCATTTCTCTCACCATATAGTTTTCCGCATTGGATGACGATGCCCATTGCTTGACCTATTGTTGTATGTCTTTGCCACGCAACAGTTGGAAGAAAGACTAATTTTCTCCAAGAATTATGAACCTATAGCAATGAAAAACTTTTTTTTTTGAGCAGAAATGTAGTATAAGTACATAAAAAATGTTCACAAACCATCGAAGATGATTGTTAAAGTAAGTGAAGCCTGCGCTTTTTTTAATCATACTGTGCTTGTCTCTGTGCTCTTTTCTTGTCTAGTTGAAGCACCCATGTTTTTCTGCGGATCTTGCACGGCTGCGCCTCACAGTCCCACGCACGCGTAAAGGGAAACGTGCGGCTGTGCGTGAACCCCGTTCGCAAACAGTAGTGCTGCGCAACATGCAAAGTTGCATGCTTCACTTGTGTCGGACAGAGAGAGAAAGGAGGTGGAGAGGCGTTTCTCATCCCCTTTTTCCGCATTCACTCTGCGAGTCCAACGAACGCTGCACCAAAACCCTGCGGGGTCCACAAAGAAAAGTTCGCTTAAAGAAAAAGAAATACCGCCTCCAACAGTCTCTTGACGTTTTTTTTTTTTTTTTCTATCGATATTTTAAAGTGCCAGACGCGCGAGACCGTTGTCTTGCTTTAGGGATTGATCGTAGAGACGACGCTCACGATGTCGATGACAATGGTGACACCATCGGTCGCTTCCTTGCAGCAACTACAACTTCGCGGCCGACGGCTTCCAAGCCGGCACCGGCGTCGGGACGTCGGGTGGCGCGGGCGGGCTGTGCCTCTCGTCTGGGGGCATGCGCGGCGGAGTGGACTGGATGCGCAAGCTGGCCTTCCGCTACCGGCGCATCAAGGACATCTACAACCAGTACCGCTCCAACGTGGCTGGCCTGCTGGGACCCAAGCGCGACCAATGGCTCCAGCTGCGAGGAGAGATCGAGGCCCACACCGACAGCTGGCTCACGCTCGCCATGAAATGCCTCTCCGTCATACACTCCAGGTACGCGACGCGGCGCTACAGAGGTCCAAGATTTCGTGGCAGTTGGCCTTTAAGGGATCATCGGGCGCTACCATAAACATTCCGAGACTGAAAGCCTTTATTATAGTCCTGCGGCTAAAACGACCGACATGTAAGTTTTAAGAAATCATGAAGTTTTCCGCGTCAAAGCCAATATCTGATTATGAGGCACGCCGTAATGAGGGATCCCGGAATAATTTGGACCACCTGTGATTCCTTAATGCGCACCTAAATCTAAGCACACGGGTGTTTTTCTATTTCGCCCCCATCGTAATGGGGCCGCCGTGGCCGCGATTTGAACCTGCGATCTCGTGCTTAGCAGCCCAGCCCCATACCCACTAAGCAACCACGGCGGGATCTGTTTTGTCCATGCGTCCCTGTCTCTCATTTCTACATCTTTGTTCTAAAGTGACTTTGCTTAGTCTGTCTTTTTGCATCAACCGGGGCAATCGCTACGTGTGTGTTCGTGCCACAATTTTCGATGCAACAAAGCAGCAACAAGACGGCCTTATAGGTCGTGCTAATTTGGAAACGAGACACGCGGTCTGCTCACGTCACTGGTCTGTTCTCCTCGCAGGTCGACGTGCGCCAACGTGCTGGTGACGACGACGCAGCTGGTGCCCGCGCTGGCCAAGGTGTTGCTGTACGGCCTGGGCGGCGTGTTCCCCATCGAGAGCGTCTACAGCGCCACCAAGATCGGCAAGGAGTCGTGCTTCGAGCGCATCGTGGCCCGCTTCGGCAAGAAGTGCACCTACGTGGTCGTCGGAGACGGAAAGGACGAAGAGGCGGCCGCCAAACAGGTTAACCTAATCCTATGTACTCCGGACCCCTACGTGTGGTAGTTCGTGCATGTACCCAGGAACGTTAAGGTCAGAAAATAAATGAAGACGCTATGAATGAAGAGCTCCCTTTGGAGCAGTATGGACGTTTAAGACTTGTAATTTTAAAAGCGAAGCTTTTATTTGCGAGCCTCGCCGCGTTTTGTGACCGTGGCTGCGGCCTGGCTGTTATCTTGCCGAATAGGCCAACCAATCACAGCGGAGCACGTGTGACGCTGGGTTCCTTCAGCCACCACCAGATGGAGTTCGCTTCCGCGCATCCGTGTTAGGGAAAGAAAAAAAAGAAAGTCGCGCGTCCGCGGCATTTTTATGCACTCACACAACTCGTGGGATCTGTTAAATTTTTATTGTTTTATGTCAGGAGCAAGCCCTCTAAATTCTAAAAAATATGCTTTCAAGCATTACATCGCCATAAGTTATTAACTATAATACTCGTTACTGTAAACCAGGAGCTGGATGCGGATACCCAGAAGCTTCAGTGACCAAAAATAAATAAATACGCTTTAAAGAAAGAGCTACCATTAAAATGAGTACTGATATTACATTTTCAACATAGCAGTGTTTCTTTCTTTTTCTTTCTTTTGCTTAATGAAGACACCATCTGCACTCTGCACACGTACCATTTTGGCCACCCTCGCACTCATACCATCACCTTTTCAGGCTCATTCTTTTTTCGCGTAGCAACAGAGTGGAACCACCTGCCCCACCAAATTTCCACCATAACCTGTACACCTACATTCATGCAAAAACTAACAGACCATTTTTCAGAATAAAAAGTACGGGACATGCTATTCACATTCTATACTTGTGCTATCCATGTATGTACTTGATGAAATCATGTACCCACTTCATTCACGTGTGTTGCATTTAAAGATTGTGTTACCTCTTACCTTAAGAAGAAACACTGGCAAGCGTCAGAGGACCCTGAATAGTTTTCTGAGACGCTGTCAAGGATCCCCGACCATCATTTAGCCTCCCTATCAGCCCAGAGACCTCAAGCGACCTTTTCAAGAGTGATTAGCGTTCATCAAGAGTGCATACCGTCCTCTTATACACCGGCGGCGAAGCCTTCATCTCCCCTGTGGTGCTTGTGACCGCCTCAAGTGAATTTTGCTATTCCCGGAATCACAAAGAAGGCCAATCATCCATCGCCTGTTCTGAAGGAACTGACGCTCATATTACTGCACCAGACGCATCATGACCGCATACATATATATACCGATGGTTCGACCTCACCTACCAGCTCAACTGCTGCTTTCGTCGTTCCAGCTAAGCAGGTTTTCAGATTCAGATTCAGATTAGATTCAGATTAGATTCAAATTGTCTCACATGACTACATCTACGTCGGCAGAATTTGCAGCTCTCCATGCCGCTATGACGTACGTCACTGAAGAGCTGACAGAGAAATGAATCGTATTTTGTGACTCTAAGGCAGCTCTTCACTGTATCAAGTCTGCATTACATCACAGAACTTACGAGTAGATGATATCTGACCTCAGGGAAGTGCACCACCATGCTCTGGAAAGAGGGCACAACACTATCTTTCAATGCATTCCAGCTCACTGTGGCATCGTCGGCAACAGCCTTGCTGATAAGGCTTCCCGGTATGCCCACGAAGACACCCAGACGCGTCCAACACCTTTGGCGAGGTGGGAACTTCGCCTACTTGCACGCAAAAAGTCACAAGATCTCTGGAGTTCAAGTGCCTTCAATTGTCGATTACATAAACTGGGCCCCACGTTTCGGCTACGACTGCCATCTAGCCTTTCCCCGCTGCGAAACAACCTTGCTGTGCCGCTTGTGGAAGGGAGTGGCGTTCACGAACACCTACTCCTATCGTATGGAAATGGCCGAGAGCACGATGTGCTACTCCTGTGGGTGCGAGAAACCATCGAGCACCTATTGTGTACCTGGCCTCGCTACGATGCTACAACGCCTCTTTCTGCGGGCAACTTTACACCGACTGGGCTCAAGACCGTTCTCCGAGTCAAAGATACTCGGCCCATGGCCACACCCGTCACTGGCACGAAAAGCGATTTGTGCACTAGTACAATACTTGAAGTACACCGGATTAAGAGACCGTTTATAGTATCCCTGTGCATCCTCCGAAACGCACTCAGTGCTTACTCTCTCCCTTTTTTCCCTCTTTCTGTTCACCTTTCCCCCACCCCCAGTGTAGGGCAGCAAACCGGGAGCTCGTCTGATTGACCTCCCTACCTTTCCTGTCCTTGCTCTCTCTCTCTTCTTTCTTTGGACCAATTTCGGCTTCGCTACCTAGGGGGTGGGTGCACCGTGACGTCGCGATACACTGGATCTCTCCGTTTTTGGGATCGCGGCGGCAGCCACACGCGAACATCGCGCGGCCCCTTCACGCCCTCCCCCCCCCCCCCCAAAAAAAAAATATACACAAGTGCCCCGGATACTCTTATTCTTATATACACAGCGCCACCATACCTAGCCTTATTGCTACACGACGCTAGCAAATTTCGTTCTTTGTAATGACGTCACAATAATGTCGATGACGCCAGATCAGGCATTTCGAGGCCAAGTTTACTATCAAATTAAGGTATCTTTAAATGATTCAGTGATCCTTTTAGGTTCGAGAGCGAAATGGCATAGTTTCTACAACCTCTAAAATATGCGTTTAATTTAATTTTATTTTATTGCCTTAAGAACGCCGAAGGGGCATTACATAAGGGATGGGTATACATGTATTCATTATAAATGAGTTAAAGATCAGAGAATACAATATTTAAATACAACACACGTGAATGAAGTGGGTACATGAATTCATCAAGTACACACATAAATAGTACAAGTATTTAATGTGAATAGCATATCCCGTACTTTTTATTCTGAAAAATCGTAAAAAAAAACGTATATTTTTTTTTCACAGTTCAAGAGAGAGAGAGAGAGAGAGAGAGAAGGATGTATAGAAAGACAAGGAAATTAACCAGAGCTAGTTCAGGTTGGCTACCCTGCACGGGGTGAAATGTTAAGGTGGATAACGAGAGAACGAGTGTGAAAGGGGAGACAGAGAGAAAGAGAGACGAGCACGAACACACTGCGTACACTATACAGAGCGGTAGGGGGCGGCGTGCTTAAGTCTATCGTGAAGCCCCGTAGGTCGCCGGAACCTTAATAACGCGAGTAAAGCCTTCAGCGCTGATGTTCTTTGGGAGTACTGACCTAAAGCTTTGAGTTCTGATAGTGGACGATTGTCCAACTAGCCCAGTACTCTGCACATCACTTGTCTCTGGGCGCTATATAGCGGGCAGACACAGATGGTGTGTGCGAGCATCTCATCACTGTTGCATGTGTGGCACGTGGGGCTGTTGGCCATTCGAACAAGGAAAGCATATGAGTTCGTAAATGAAACGCCTAGCCACAGACGGTACAGCATGGTCTGTTCACGTCGTGGTAACCCAAGCGGTAGGTGCATCCGTATGTCCGGAGACAACGAACGCAAACGACACATGGTGAAAGCCTTCGAGTCCCACATAGACAAAGTGCATTCACAAGACATCAGTCGCAGCCCAGCCGCAGCGTCTGTTCGTGAAAGCGGAATCAAGACACTTTCATGTGCAGATTGGGCGGCTTCGTCGGCTTGGTCATTCCCGCTGATGCTGCAATGTCCCGGAAGCCATTGAAAGATGATGTTGTGTCCCTTGTCAAGGCTACGATGATACATGTGTCGAATTTCTGAGGCCAGTTGTTCATTGGGTCCGTGGCGCATTGGGCTTTGTATGCACTGAAGGGCTGCCTTAGAGTCACTAAAGACTGTCCATTGTTGCGATGGTTCCCGATTAATGAAATCGAGTGCAGCACGTAGTGCCGCAAGTTCAGCACCCGTTGATGTGGTCGCACATGAAGTTCTTAATTTGATTTCTTTAGATTTTACCGGGATGATGATTGCAGCAGCTGAGCTGTTGAGTTTTACGGAACCATCTGTGTAGACATGTTGCTGGAATCTGTGTACGTTGTGAATGTGTTCCAAGGTTGCTTGTTTCAAAGCTTGCAACGGCGCTCCAGCTTTCTTTCTGATTCCTGGAATTGTCAATTGCACTTGCGGCCGGTGCAGACACCACAATGGATCTGATAATCGTGTAGCAGGCGTAAAATATGATGGCAAGAAGGACTGATGTCTTACAACACTTTTGGCAAAGGTTTAATGTGGCCTTGTTGCTGGCAAGCAAGCAAGATGGTGTGAGGGAATCCGAGTCAGCTGTTGGATATGGGCTCTCAGAACACCTGTATCTATATAGACTGTCAAAGGAGTGTCTCCGGCAATGGCCACTGTCGCAATCGATGACATAGTTTTGGGGAGACCAGACAAGTTCTGAGTGCTTGTGCTTGCACACTCTGAAGTTTCCGGATATTTGTAGCGCAAGTATTTCCTAGTACAGGTAAGCTGTACCGCAGGAAGCCCAGAAACAGTGCTTTATATAGTTGCAACATTGTTGGTACTGTAGCGCCCCAGGACCTCCCGCCGAGAAACGCAAGAAAGTCCACGATGGCGGCCACATGCTTTGTCATGTACGAGACGTCAGGGCTCCAAGACAAGTCCCTATCCATGATGACGCCAAGAAAGCGGCGCGTTCGTCTGTATCGTGCAGTTTGGTTATTAATCCGCAAAGCATACGGGGTCATCGCCTTGCGAGTAAAGGCAACGAGTGCACATTTCTCAGGGGAAAGCTCCAGGCCTTGCCTTCTTAGGTATGTTGACACTGCTGTTGAAGCATTCTGAAGTCGTGCGCGGACTTGTAGACGTGTCACTCCTGAAGCCCATATGCAAATGTCGTCTGCATATACGGAGAGCTGAACGGTTTGCGGTAACGAATCGGCGAGACCAACGAGCACCAGGTTGAACAGGGTAGGGCTGAGTACTCCGCCTTGCGGTACACCATGACTGGTATAGCTAGACGGCGTTGGTCCGTCTTCAGTCAAAATAAAGAAAGATCCTCTATTCAAATAGCTTCGTATCCAGCGAAAGGCGTGTCCACCAAGCCCTACAGCTTCTAAGGCGTCCAGAATCGCATGATGGACATTGTCGTACGCAACTTTAACATCAAGGAATAAGGCCGCAGTGATACGCTTCAGATGTTTCTGGTGTTGTACATAGGTTACAAGGTCCATAACGCTATCTATTGACGAGCGTCCGCATCGAAAGCCAGCCATTACCTCTGGATAGACGTTGTAAAATTCCAAGTACCATTCCAACCGTGTAAGGATCATTCTCTCCATTACCTTGCCGACACAGCTGACCAGTGCTATCGGACGGTAAGATGACAATTCCAATGGAGACTTGCGAAGCTTGAGGAGTGGGACAAGGCGACTGGATTTCCACGTGATAGGGACCAGGCCGTCACGCCATGATGCGTTGTATAGGCCAAGGAGTACATCTCTGGCCTCTTGACCAAGGTTTGCAAGCGCAGAGTATGTGATGTCATCGGGTCCTGGTGACGAATATCGTCTGCACCCAGCAAGTGCGGCCTCCAGTTCGATGGAGAAAGGAGCGTACATTAAGGATCTCGGGAGCAAGTGGGGACAATAATAGGAATAGGTGCGCAAGATGAATGGGTGAACGCCGGACCCGCGATCCTTGCGCAGTAATCTTCGGCTATGTTGACTTCTCGGCGTCCTTGATGGAGGGCTAGAGATTTGAATGGCCGGCGCTTTTGAGGAGCTGTTCGAAGTCCACGGACTGTTCTCCAGACAAGTGACAGAAGTTTTCGCGGATCGAGAGACTCACAAAAGGATTTTCAGCGTTGATTTTGCAGCATAGCAAGACGACGTTGAATTTTCTTCTGAATACGTCTGGCCTCTCTAAGGTCTTAAACCGATTTAGTCCGTCTGTACCGCCGCTGCGCTCGCCGGTGGATTGTACGGAGGCCCTGTATTTCCGCATCAATGTCTGTGTATTTCTCCAATGGCTGAAATGAACGCATAGCATCCTGCACAGCTTTGGCGATCTGAATTTCTAGTATGGACGAAAAGCCTTCGTGCCAAGCATCTTTCATAAATGAATTAAACACGGGCCAATCTATTGTTTGTTTAAAACTGGATGGGGCGGATTTGGTGAGGCCTTTTATCTTGAGGTAGGTAGGAACGTGGTCGCTTCCGTGGGTTTCTATATCTGTGAACCAAAGGACGCGGCGAGTGAGGCATCGCGCAACAAAAGCCAAGTCTAAACAACTACTGTACGTCCGGCCGCGCAGAAACGTGGTACTGCCATCGTTTAGACAGCAAAGTTCATGGCCACAGGCAAAGGAAACGAGGTTTCTTCCTTTGGAATTTACCTTGACGCTTCCCCAAAGTAAATGATGTACGTTAAAGTCTCCAACAACAATCCATGGACCAGGAGTCGCATCTATAATGCCACTCAGGATCTGTCTGACGAAACGACCTAATGGAGAAAGATAAGTGCTCAGTAGAGTAAATGAAAGTTCGTGCTTTTTCACGGTCAAACAGACATACTGATTACTGTCATGTGGTAGCACTGGATGAACAATGTAAGTCAGTTCACACCGTATGTAGATGATCACCTTGCTGATTTCATTACAAGTAGATGACACATAAGGTTCATAGCCTGAGATCGGGACGGGTTTCTGTAGGGTCGGTTCACACATGACAATAATGGGGAATCGATTGGTGAAAATGTAATGGCGAAAATCAGCAATACGAGATTTCAGTCCACGGGCATTCCATTGGATAATAAACGCTTCCTTGACTTGTCTGAAGAACGGCTGGCGCGGTAGAGCCATTGTGCTTGCTACTCGAGGCTCGCAAGAACCCGATCCAGACCGTCCAGCACTTGCAGTGCACCCCGAGCAGATGGCATCTGCATGTCATTTATCAACGCGCGAATGACTTTCATTAGAGGCTTGATTATAGCGATTACATGCTTGTCTTGTCCTCGCACGTGATCTGTGCGGTCATTGGTGCGTTGGTAGTCCACCGTCGATCTTTGTTCTGCTGGAGGACTTAATGTCGGAAGTGCAGGCCAGGCGCTTGCAGAAGACCTATTCAATGCGTCACCAGACCCCGTGTTGCTAGTGTGGGTCACCGTCTTGGGAGCACTAGCTGTTGGAAGTAGCGCCTTTCTTACGACGGTCTCAGTATTTCTAGTGGACGACGATCGTCTGTGGTGGGCACGACGCCGTCGCACTTTGGCGGTTGCTTCTCTGTGCGTTGAGTCGTCTCTCACCATTTATTTTAGGACTTTCAGCTCTGTCTTGTGTCTCGGGCAGTCTTTCGACGATGCTTCATGAGAACCAGAGCAATTCGCACACTTGAAATCAGTCGCACAGCAAGCATCAGCGCTGTGCTGCTCAGAGCATTTTGGACACACGGTCGAATTTTCGCATATGCCGCTGACATGCCCTATCTTCAAACAATTACGGCACTGAAGTGGTCGTGGAACAAACGGTCGCACTGGATGACGAAAAAATCCAACTTACACGTGTGACGGCAAGCTTCCTCCCTTGAAAGTTATCCTCACACAACGTGATTCTACTAGGCGACGGATTTCAATAATAGTGACATCTGCTGTAGCGGGTTTAACCAATATAGGCAGATCGTTGTCATTGATTGACTCGTCGACATCATAAATCACACCTTATGGAGTATCGCTGTCCTGTGGTATTATGGTGCGAACATTAATCTTTCCCAGCACTTTGACTGTTCTCAAGATATCCAGCGCGGCTCTGTCCCTGACATCGACCGCGAGAATGTTCTTACGGCTGTTGATTCTCATATCCGCAATCTCATTCGGAACAAGAGACTCCAGTGTGACAGATATGGCTTGCTTGTTTAGCCGATTCAGGTCGTCGGTCGGCGCCTCGGGCAAGAAGAGGATGGTATGAGCCATGTCATTGTTCTTTTCCATCGCCGTCGTCCTTGTTGAAGACGAGGAAGCAGTGACGATTCTCCTCTTCCCTTTTTGCCTCACAACTGTCAAGTAATCACCATCATCCGATAGATCCTCGTCTGAAGCAGAGTAGTACAGCATGGTGTCCTCGCTGCCTGTGTCGCTCATGAGGTGATTGTGCTTCCTAGGAGCACTTGACGCTGTGACGTCTGTCTTCTCCAGACGTCTAGCGGACTCCGCATCCATCGCCGAAGGTCTCGGGAGCGGCGTCTCCCGAAAGCACGCAAAAATACTCATAAAATGAGAGCAGTAGGAAACGGGGTTTCGCACAAGAGCCACTTCTTCGTCTTCCCGTCGAAACGTCTAAAGCAGGAAGATATAGTGTACTAGCTTACAGCTTACATAAGCTGACTGTTTATTGCTTACGTCAGCTTCCTTAAAGTTTTGTTCACAAATAAGGAATATATTTCGGAGTGGCGAAAAAAAATCAATCTGGCCTTTGAATATTCCAGTTGATGCAATCCAAAATAATGCGATGTCTGTGTTCATTAAAATCTTGCGACATTGTAAATTTGCTTTCATAAAACAGTATATAATATTACGGGGGGTTAAGGGAGGGAGGGGGGGGGCGAGCTTGAACAGCTCGAAAAGGCAATTATTTTTCGGTTTACTACTTTTACACTTTGCTAACAAGTATAGACGCACCGATTTAGCCACTGACCTCCTAGCGAAGGGGGGAGTCCCCATTCTATCGGAAAGAGCGAGTCAATCCCGACAGAAGCTTTTGTGCCAGTTTGAACACACAGCCGTTTCAGATTTACTTCGACGAAGCATATTTCCTTTTCAAAGACTCTTGCTTCACGGTATGGCTATCTGAATTCTCTTACTGATACGCTTATCGCGACTACACCTTAAATATTAATTCTTTCCACACACAATTAGAGAACGGAACCGACTTCATCCGTATATCACAAACACTGAGCCATTGCAGGCATTTGCCAATTTAATTGAAGAGAAAGCTATTATTAGTGACTGATAATATCTCTAACTTAACCTTCTTGTTACTTTACTGTTCATTGTATAGAAAATATATGTTCGTATGTTTAACTATCACTTCTATATAGTAGTGTGCACTATTGTATCGTGTTGTAATCATTTGTACATAAAGGGTTAATACTTATTGTAATATATATATATATATATATATATATATATATATATATATATATATATATATATATATATATATATATATATATATATATATATATATATATATATATATTGGTATGTTTTAGTATGTATTTCACACTATGACGTGTATTGTAAGTGATTATATTTCTTACGTTGTCAGTGTTATTGGATTTTAGTCCCTGTATAACGTATTTGCTTTAGAAATATTTTTGTATGCATCTTTTTTCGAGCTGCTGTGGCCTCATCTCTTGCAGTATATTATGTTTTCCGACTTCCGGCTATTTCCGAAAAATGTATTCGGAAAGTAACTGCTTCAAACAGTGTTAAGGCTGTGTTTTTAAATACTCAAGGTGGTTAAGCGCAGAGAAGATGCGCCAAGAAGTCCATATCACAACCCTTAAGGTTTTTGTTTAAATGAAACACAGTTAACCAAATTCGGTTCTGTAGATGCAGAGAAAAAAAAATAACATTTTTTTTTCATTTCCTTGTATTTGCCATGCGACAAGGCGTAGTCGATGCCACCTAAAGGCGCCAACGTCTCAATGTGTGTTACCTCCAGCTCAGATGCATCATTGGGCGTTTCTTTTTTTCCCGCAGATGGGCTTTCCCTTCTGGCGCGTGAGCAGCCACTCAGACCTGGCCGCGCTCCACCATGCTCTCGACCTGGGCCATCTGTGAACGGCGGGGGTCGCTCCGGATAAAACCACAAAAGGAAGCACGGGAGGGGGACCACCACGACCACCACATTCCGAAGCGGGACGTCCCGCGCTGGGAAAGAGGAGACACGGACCGAAGGCGCCCCGCTTCCCACACGATGGACTGCCCATATATAGTGCTGGCCGCCGACACCTTTGGCTTCACAAGTACACAACGTGCCAGAGTGTGTCGCACGGTCGCGAACTGTTCCAAGTAGTTCTTTCGGATGTTCTATTGATAAGAAAGAAGGCATAGACAAGCAGCTGTGCGAAATGCGAGCGTCCGGCGGTGTTTGCCTGCTCGCACTTTCCCTTAACCTGAAGCAACCGCCCTAGTCCCTATAATAGTGCACGGGTGATGCTGCCTGTAGTGTGTGCAAAGAAGGGCTGCTTCGCCCGCCGCGGTGTTGTGTGTGAGCGATGGGGGGATGTTGTGCGTGTGGGGTGACTGGATCACCAGTGACGCGAGGTGACCTGACAAAGAGCCGCGACCGCACGCATCCGCGTGTGCAGAAGACAGGTGCCAAAAAACTATACGTCCGCATTGTGACCACCTTGGCGCTGTTCACTGTGTCAGCTCCGCTGTATCACGATGAGTTCGTGCTGTTGGTATACGTTAGGCTTCGTTGATGCGTTTCCAAGGAGACGCTGCAAGGGCTGCTCATTAAATCCTTTCTATAAGGACACAGCGCTGGTAACTTCTATGAGGGAGCAAATTTCATAATTAACTAATACCTCGAGGGCTCTCGTATTCTGCCGATGGAAGTACTATTACTCTGTTTGCATCAGCTAAGAGTGAACACGACTCAATGGAGGTTAGAAAATTTTCGAATATGGAATGAAATATCAAAGAATTCACGCCGCTAACAGAGTCACCTGTACTCCAATGCACTGTCCGTAGCATAAAAAATTAACTTCTGGCCTTCAGAACTTAAGAAAATTTACAGTAAAATAACAAAATCGCACTAAAACAGGCGCCCCGTGGCTTCTGCTCGTCTCTCAAATCTGAGCTGGCATTTGATTATAGTTCTATGAACCACAATCTTTTTAGATATATTATATTAGTGCTTACGCACTCGTTACGCTTCTTCGGCGTCGATATCAAGCAAGGTTTGATTTACTTCTGTCAAAATTACGTTCGATAGGCTTTTCCGCCATGCGTTTGTTGTATCTACCGTATAATTTCAACACCCAGCCCTTACACTTCTATTTAGAACTGCGCAAAGTGGAGAGTATGGCCCTTGTACAGTCGCGATCATTATGTGAGAGAACGTACGATAATCAATCCAGGAAAAGCTTATTGTTGGTTGTTATTATTTCAATCTATTTGATTTCGTGTCTTATTGTATTGCGGATAACGTCCTTCATGTTTGAATTCTTTCTTTTTCTCTGTGTGTATATGTGCATGTCGACACGAATGGATGGGCTCTCTCGCTTATATTATGTTCCTTTTAAAGCCGCGAAATTGCTGCCGCCGAGGAACGTCTGGATTTCCTTTAGTCGTCAAATGGACGTTTTGAAAGAAGCCGTCTGGCTGTCCGTTGATTGTGGAACCAGAAGGATACCATTGGTCATTATCAAGGGTGCTGAGGACCATAGTTGGCATCTCGTGACGTGCCATGCTTCGTTGACACAAAGTGGGCAGCTAGATTGAAAATGAATGTTTATTTGCAGAGAAATCAAGCGGGGTAGGATTGAGGCCGATTATCCTGATCCGACTTAATTTGGGAAAAAGCGCTTTCCTAAATAAAACGTGAAAAGAAAGCAGAGCTCTTGCACAGCTGCACAAGACGTGTTAGCATTTAGCTTCGGCTCTAAGATGCGTCTTTTTTAATGTGTCATTACGGCATAAATTTGCGGTAGTAGGGTGCCAAGTCAGGAAACAGTCATCGTTGAACTATTACGCTGCAACGAAATGAAAGCACCGGGAAAAGGAATCCTGGTAGATGCAGTAGTGGGATTTATTCACGGACGTTTAGTTTTAGTTCTAGAATGCACTTAGCGCCTGATTTATCCAAGTTTACACAAAACAGTTAGAAGCAGCCCAGCTTATTTTCCTATTCCCCGTTTGGTTTTCATTCCGGCGTTGCAGTACACAGCAAAATGACGTTGCGTTTTGAGCCTGCATAGCGCGAGAGGCAATACGGGGATGAAAACGAGACGGGACAAAAGCGCACTTCCAACAAGCCATGTCAGTCATGTTGCAAAGTTACGTTTTGAGCTGTGAAAACGTGAAGCTGCGGCGAATGTGCGCTTTGCACACTTGTACAAACTGAACCATGAACACACGATAATGAAGCCGTTCAATGACCCGACTCATACGCTTGTGTTAGCCTTGTGTTCATGTGGAATTATTAAAAGCTGCCGTACTGGCTACTCTAATTCTGCATGCAGGTGAAATAACCTGCGAACAAGTGGAAAACTCCGTTTTTCGGACCGCAGTTGAAGTTTGCGTGCACGTAGTACTTAAATTCATCTCCTATCTGATAGTTTTCTTTCTCAGTACTGAATGTTTTGTTTGCCTTTTCTTTACTAAGGCCAGTGACACCTGTGTGTAGTTGTATAGGATGTTATCGGCAACGATACCGTGATAGAGCTTAAACATTTCAGAACTTTTTAGATTTGAGCTCAGGTGTGTCTACAACAAAGGAAATAACGAAGCTTTGGGTAATCTGGAGCAAGTAAACGTCAAAGGCATCCGTACTACCTTACCTAAACTACGAAAGAGTTGCCACATCACTTGGATACAAAGAAGCTAATTCCTGGCGACTGCGCCCGATATTTTGACGCTTATAAGAAAATCTTTATTTCTTGCAGACTCAAGATTCAGTTCGAAAGAGCAGAGAACGTTGAATCCTGCGAGCTATAAATACGCGTAAATTAGAAATGTATCGTGATTTTTCTGGAGTGTCGAATGTCTCGTTCGCTACCATGGTGGTCGCCACTGTATGAATCAACCTCAAAGCCGGTGCCACGTTGGTGCATGCAGCGGCACAAGCCACCACCGGTCTACGAAGCGATTGCTTTTTCCGATCAGCTCGAAGCCAAAGATGTGCTCGTCAAAGGAGACGAGTGAAGAAAATATGGATCAAGTGACCGTAGCTTTTATGTGCTGCTGTCCTGGTAACCAAGAACCAATAAAATTGAGACCTTTCTGTCTGACTCATTTATTTCGTGTTACCTGGGTGGTAAGTCGAACTGACAGTTCGATTGCAGAAGCTGACCTAGACGGTAAAACACACACTTGTTAATAACCGCGTTAATACAAATGAAGTATAGTAATATTTGCTACCCTCCCCCCCCCCCCCCACACACACAAATAATGCCGATACAACGCCCTTTGTCAATATGTGTGTACCAAGGCTTTCTTGAATCGGTGAAGCACTCTCTCTGAAACTGTTCATCTTTCTGCAACGCGTTTGGAGCATAGCGCTAACGTGCCTGCCCCGAAAAATCAGCAGGACGCATACCCCCCTGCCAACCACGTGATTCACAGGACCATGCATTACAACGCCTCTGGTATCGGCCTACTTTCCATCGCACACCTCTGGAATCATATCAGTTCACTGCTGCACGATCCCCAGGGCTGGTCTCCCTTACTTGGCAATATGCCGACCGAAGCATACGCGTCAAACCCTGGGAAAGAAGGCATGGAAAGCTTCGCTTTAATATACAGATTAAGATTCATTTATCTCCATGGTACAGAGTTCCAGTATCGCTAAGTGCGGACGTTGAGCAAAAGAGATGCTTTCTGCAGCTTGAAAACCATGCTGCGCTCGCGGGTTACACAACATTCGGACCCAGGTGCATGATACACACGAATGACAAAGCTGCAACACCGACAATTGCTTGAGTTTCGGTGAATCGGGCTTTTTCATAGACCAAAAACAAACTGTGTAAAAAGCAGATGAAACAGTTATGTTAGACACTTCTAAGGTGATCTACTGGTTTCCGTTGGCCAATAGTACATTTACACAATAGTACAATAGAAGCATTTATAACATTTGTACCATATTATAGTAAACTGGTCACCATACTAATTATTACACATTTTCGTAAAGAAAGCTGTTTAAACAATATCACATTTGGGATCTGTTCAACTGAAATAGTATTTTCATCAAGAATATTAAGATACCTCGGTAGAACGTATGGTGACTGCTTGCCATATTTGGTGCAAAAATAAAGGTTGACACCATTCGACAGAATGTCGCGTATAATAAGCAGGTATGAAGTATGGAACGGTTTAGTTTGGACAATCACGAATGAATGTCATTGTTACCTATGACTGTGCTTTTTGAAGAGGATTCACTGTTTAAGATAACTGCACAGTTCATCAATAGGACACAACACGGGGGAAAAAAGGACGGGAGAAGGCGCTAATTCCTAATTACCTTATTAACTAGTTACCTTACGGAACGTATTGCAATTTAAAATTCTAGCGGGCGAGTCTACAAGGCATATCTACCTGAAAATAATTGTGTGGATGGCATCGTTGAGTAGGAAGGAAGGAAGGAAAAAGTGCAGAAGGAAAGGCAGGGAGGTCAACCAGTTTAGCTCAACCCATTTGCTACCCTACACATGGGAGCGGGATGGGGGGATGAAAGATGGGGAGGACAGAGAGCGAGAGCACATAGCACAGCACACATATCGTCAGTTACAGTCCGTCACTCTTGCGTGGTACGTGACATCACTGTCACAGCCGCTTGTTCAAGCCCTTCTCTTTCAAAAACCGAAGTAGTCCCTTCGTCGCCTTCAGCTGCGATGTCTTCTGTCGGCGACATGTGAAAATCGTTTCAACTGACAATGGTCTATTGTCAAGGTGCGCTAGAACGGACACCAGGGACTGTCCCTGAATATTATATTCAGGACAGTCGCACAGAATGTGTTCTAGCGTCTCCTCGCGAAGACAGGCATTGCAGAGAGCGTTGTCGGCCATTCCAATGCGAAATGAGTAAGATTTCGTGAATGCCACCCCTAGCCATAAGCGATAAAGCAGAGTGGCCTCTCTTCGGCGGAGTCCAGTTGGCATACAGAGATGCATCAAAGAGGACAGGTGGTATTGACAATTGCTCCAGTTGGTCTGGCTGCTTTGTGTGTCCCATAGAGAGAACATGATCTCCTGTGCAAGCACTCGAAATCTGCTGGCTGCGTCTAACCGGGGAAGTGGTATGGCCTCTTCTTGTGTGTCTTCAAGAGCTGCCCGAGCGGCATTATCGGCGTCTTCATTTTCTATGACGCCGCAGTGACTTGGCAGCCGCTGAAACATCACGTGGTGTCCTTTCTCATGTGATGTATGGAGTAGGCATTTAATATCGAATACGAGCTGTTCGTATGGCATGCGACGCAGAGCTGATAGCACAGATTGTAGGGCTGCCTTTCAGTCACTGAAGATATACCATTGTCGAGGTGGTTCCCGATTGACGAAACAAAGTGCAGCGCGAATAGCAGCTAGTTCCGCAGATGTCGATGTCGTTGGGCGGTCAGCCCTAAAGCTGATGGTAATAGCTCTTCTTGGGACAACCACAGCCCCGGACGAACACTGGATGTTTGTGAAACCATCAGTATAAATATGTACACTGCTCGCATACCTCTCGTGCAGAAGAAGCAGAGACAGTTGTTTCAGCACAGGCGACGACAGCTCAGGCGTTTTCCCGATTCCTGGTACACTGAGATGTACTGTGGGGCTGATAAGACAGATAAGACACCAGGGGAGTATCGATGGTTTAGATGCAGCGGTGAAGCCCAAGGGAAGTTTGTCGTTGTACTTGACGATTGTTTTAGAGAATGATGCTTGGTGCCTGTCTTGAGGTAGTGTCGCATAGGGGGCATGTGCAAAATGTCTGATGTGCGATCTCAGGGCTTCCACCGTAATGTGAGTTCGCATTGGATGGTCCCGAGTAATCGCAATAGTTTTCTTTGTTGGCGTGCATCTGGGCAAACCAAGGCAAACTTTGAGTGCTTGATCTTGTGCTGCCTGCAAAACACGAATATTTGTCTTGCAGGTGTTGTTCAGTACAGGTAGACTATATCTTAAAAAAACCGAGAAAGAGAGCTCTGTAGAGTTCCAGCATTGCGTCTGCTGACATCCCCCATGTATTTCCTGTCAAGTATTTAAACAACTGGGAAGTTGCTGTCAGGCGCCGTTTCATGTAGGCTACGTGCGGGCTCCAACAGACGTCTCGGTCAATAATTACCCCTAGAAATCTGTGGGTCCTGACATAGGAAATGGCCCGCCCATTGATTGAGATGACATAAGGCGTTATTGGTTTGCGAGTAAATGCCACTAGTGCGCATTTTTCTGGTGATATGCTGAGACCTTGTCTACACAAGTAGCTCGCTGTCAAAGTTGCCGCTCTTTGAAGTTGCGCACGTATCTGAGCACCTGTAACTGCCGAAGTCCAGACACAGATGTCGTCTGCTTATATTGAAATCTTGATGGTAGTTGGCTAGTATTCAGCAAGTCCAACAAGAGCGAGGTTGAATAGCGTCGGCCTGAGAGCACCGCCTTGAGGAACGCCCCTGCTGGTATAGCGTCGCGTAGTTCGGCCACCGTCAGTTAACACAAAGAATGATCTTGCCAAGTAACTTGCAACTTACAATCTGGTGACTTGCAATCCACAAAAAGACTCGACCACCTAGGTCAACCGTCGCAAGAGCGTCGAGAATGGCCTCATATAATACGTTATCGTATGCGCCTTTCACATCTAAGAATAAAGCTTCAGATAAACGCTTACGGGACCTTTCGTGCTGGACATATGAAACGAGATCAACTACATTGCCGATGGAACAGTGGTCACGTTGCAAACCAGCCATGGAATTCGGATAAATCTTGTAGTGTTCAAGGTACCATTCCTGGCGGCCAAGGATCACCCGTTTCATTATCTTTCCTACACAGCTGGCCAGCGCTATTGGACGGTAAGAGGTGAGCTCTAGTGGGGATTTGCGCTGTTTCAAGAGTGGCACCAGGCCGCTTACTTTCCATTCGTCCGGAACATTTCCCTCATGCCATGAGGAGTTGTAAAGAATCAACAAATCTCTCCGTGCGGATTCTCCCAGATAGCACAAGGCTCGGTATGATATACCATATGGACCCGGAGATGAAGAGCGCCTGCAGAGAGCTGGTGCCACCTCGAGCTCCTCCATTGTAAAATGAAAGTCCATGCAGCAATCATGGGAATGGAGGACGTCACCTCGGGCTAAAGGATCTGGTCGAGTCGCTTGGTCTTGGATCCGCGCACAAAAGTCTTCTGCGACATCGATGTCTTGCCGCCCTTGGAAAAGCGCGAGCGCCTTGAATGGAAAACGCTGTTCCGGAAGGCAACGCAGACCTTGCACCGTTTTCCAAATGTAAGACGGTCGCATGCGGGGGTCTAGTGTCTGGCAAAACGTTGTCCAGCGTTCCGACGCTAATCTATCCATACTACGCTGAATCTTCTTTTGCATCATCCTTGCTGCCCTAAGGTCATGGATTGATTTTGTACGCGGATGTCGACGTTCCGCAGTAGATATGCACCGCCAAACTTGCGGTAAATATGTGCTGTCGTTCCGCTTACTTTCTTGAGACGCCGTCGTTTATGTATTGAAGAATAAAAGTAACTGGGACGTCAGTGCATTTCTCCGCAAAGTACGGGAATTAATACCTCGAAACTACTGTCATCTGAGAATTCGTGCCAAGTGGATCCATCTTACGAACTCCCCGGATAGAATTGTAAATTCCAGTATGTGCATAAGGTAATTAGTTAAACATTTAATTATTGATTTTTATTTAGTTGATTATGCAGTTTAATTTTTTTTTGCAATGTCCACCTCTTCGATTAGAACAGCATGTGAACTAGAAATGTGGTCTCTGACACAGGCAACATAGAAAATATTGAAAGTGTTCACTGATACACTCTGTATTCCATTTATTCGTAAGCTTACGCTATCGACATGTTCATCCCAATTGAGTGATTTACGCTTTTTACAGGAATTGCGCGCTTTAAATGAATTTTGCGCATAAAGGTGTATATTTGCTGCACTGAGGATATTCAGGATGCGCATGCGCAACAATGCGCATGCAGGAGAATATGCATGCCCATGCGCGTACTATGCATCAAACGCGCGTGCCTAGACTATAACCGCAACGTTTGGCGTTGAGTGCAGGCTTTGTGGGCTCTGCGTTCTCGCGAGATGGCGTTGCTGGTGAGAACGACAAATAGTTGGCAAAATTGCGGCAAAGTGAGAGATGCGAACAGTTGGAACTTTTGAATCGCTTTAGGCGTGGCTCCATGGATGAGCCTATAAAACAGGTGGTGGCTCAGCTCCATTACGGTCGCAGTTGCATTTCAGGATTCCTCGCAGTGGTATCCCATTGCCGTCAACTTGCTAGCGGCGACTGGGATAGTGGTGACTGCCACGGCAGTGCACAAGCTCTGCGACTTGCTGCTTCGAATGCTGCTTCAAGTGATCGCAATAGATTTATAATTTTAACTTATTCCTCGCGTTGTTCCGGGACACACTGTTAAAGATGACGAACATTAAGCGTTTCTGCCGGCATCGGCTGGCGTTGTGCCATTCGGCGTTGACGTGGCGAGAGGCAGAAAGCCGAAATGAAGGATGTTTTCGTAGAAACGTTGAATCTGCTTCGGCATTTATGGAATCTGGAAAAAAAGAAAGCAGAACAGAGCAAGAGTACGAAGAGCGAGACCATCTGCCACAGGATCTGTCCGACTTAGTGCGGGAATTCAGCCATAACGCTGCCTGCTGCTAATTAGCAGGTCATCGATTTCCTTCGAAGAAAGCATAGACATTACGTCAGCATGATGTCGCGACTGCGCTCAACGGCGTTGTGCTCAATTCGGTACAGAGCTTCGAGTCGAGAATCGTTTGAGAATACAGAGCTCATGGCAGGCACTTTGCGGCGGGTTGGTTCTTGCCTCGAGTTGTTTCATGCCTCTTCGATTCAGTTGCGTCCTTCGGTTGGAAGGAAAGTCGTGCGCCTTCTTCAGCTGGATACTACGAGAGGCCACCCTTGCACTTTGCAACAAAGATCATGGAGATGCCCAGATATGTTCTGCTGTGACGAGACGGGAAGAGTGTAAGCACGACAGACGCCCACGACTAGCTGGATTCGCGCATATTACCAGAGAGCCGCCGGAACAGTGTCTTCTTGAGTTGTTTTGTCTGACAGGACGCATCGTTTTTTTCCCGCCCTTATTCCGCTCAACGAGACAACATGATGCGCCAACTGGCCCAAGAGCGAACGATTCTGAACAGCGTTTGTCGCGAGAGTTTGCCTGTCGATTTCGCATGTGTCAACAATTGTTTGTTGTGGCACACAGGTTACTCTTGGTACCTTGAGTGCCGTTACACTGTCCTACTTCTCCCGAAAACAAGCCATTTTTGATGTGTCGCGTCTCGTTGAGTCCCTCGTGTGATATTTACATGACTCAAGGTCCAGCTGAGTCGTATTTTCAGTACCCATCGATGTAATGATTTGCTTCGTTCGAGTCCGAACTGAAAGGCCTACATTTTGAGTCTTAAGGCGTCCCCTGTTTACCACACAATAGGCTCGTGCAAAAATAAAATGCGTCATGTGAACTAAGCTCACTAAATGCTGAGCTCATTCTCTGAAATAACAGGGGCGCCATCGTACCACCGACGACGAGGCGTCTTGTAGTTATGTTTTTCAGAATATAGCTTGTTCAGCCGTAAAAGAAATTGGCCTTATTGCAGTTGTGGTAAGGTTCAGGTTTTTGCGACAATTAAGTTATCGTAAGAGACATTGGAGTTGCCAACTTTAAGATAAAATGCAGGCGCCTTGACTGAGACGGCTTGCTTCAATGTATGTAAAGACACCGCTCTCTGATTACGCGACAATTTAGCGAGTACGCGAGAGTGGCATGTCTACTTCAGCCCAATTATCCCTGGCTTACATACACCTCGAATTCGTGGCAGCGGTGCCAAGTAACCGGTTAAAACTCACAAACTCACCTGATGCAACGCAAGTACGCAGTCATATTTATTTCTGAAAACATCTGAAGCCAGTTCCTACAGCCCAGCGGATAACTAAAGCGCCATGTTAAACAAACAAAGAATACATGTTCGATGCCCGATAAGTAAAACCAGGACGTCCGGGAACGAAAACATACAGCAGGCCAATTACTTTCTTTAAAAGGAAATGATGTAACCTATAATTAACTCATAATGACCCCCGTAATTACATTCCGATCGAGCTTAACGGTTCGCACGATGCTTTCAAGGCCGCGCTTTCAAAATCTCACCACGGAAAGCACAGAAACGGGTGTGGCACCTACACCTATAGGAGAGTTGTGAATTCGGGAATCTTCGCAAGACGGGAACCACTGATAATATTTATTGGTAGGAACTTTTGGTATTTCTATATGTAGGCAATATATCTACGGTACATTTTTTCATAAATATCTAAAAATATACTCTACAGAAGCGAGTTTTGGAGAGCAGATTAACGATAGCCGCCGTTTGCGTTCTGTTCTTCACGTACAAGAATAATTATCGCAATCGATACATTGTGTGAGGACTGTTACTGGAACCTGGTAGAGTAAGCTATGCTACGATCACCTGCAGGGATCCTCTGCATTGGCTACAGCGCTCTCTATAACACCGCGGTAATTGACACACGGAATTAGGGTTCGGCCTGCACCTGTGAGGAGGTCGGTGTACGTCTTATGGGGCCATTAGTTTCCCTTCTACCGTTTGTATTTTACAGCGAAGCTGTATATGGCTGGGTTTCCGTTTTCTTCTGCGTGCGTAGAAGAGGTTCGCGGAGACCAAGAAATCGAGATAGCCAAGTCGAGCACTCCGATACGTCCGGCGTCGAGCGACACTCGCCGATAACCTCGTACTACAAACGCTACAGGCGCGTTTATAGTCCGACGTCATGTGTGCGCCTCTTTACTGTGACGTCAACATCGCCTAGCCACGTTATCCCTCACGGGTTGCAGAATCAAGCGTCTTTCCTTTCTTTAGATCACTATCATCAGCAGTTGCGTTCTGGCCGCGCTATGGCTGGACGCATATTGTGCGCATTGCGGAAGAGCAGCGTGCCCTGCAAGAGCGACGGCGTAAGCAGAAGCGGGAATGGGCGCGAAGGCGGCGGGAAGTCGCTAACGCCCAACGCGCGTATGCCGACGGGCCTGGATCGTCGCATAGCCGCCTTCCGTCCGACGAAGAACAGCAGTGTGCCCGTGAAGATTTCCTTCGCGAACACAAACGGGAATGGGCACTGTGACGGTGGAAGGAGACCACTGACGACGAGCGGGCCGTCAACGCCAAGCGTATGCGCGATTCCCGTCGGGATCCCGAATACCGCGAGGAGGATAGGTTCGACATTCAATGCTATACACATGTCAATGTACCAACTAGGTGTCATCTGTCATGTATAGGCTTGACGTCTGCTAAAACGTTTTCCAGCATCGTCGTTCAGCCCATGGCCATCTACCATATACCATAAAGCGATGATCAGTATTGTAACAAAATTAAATAAAGGACGGTAGAATCACGAAGTCACGTGTTGTGTCTTTATTTAATCAATATAGTGATCACCATATATTAAATAAATATAGTCATCACTATACACCTTCGCAGAGTGGAATGGAACTGAAATTTTTCATGTCAGATCAAGACGCTTCGAAGACTAGTATAAGATATATGTCTAAAGGCTGTTCATGGAAACTTCATAACGTCACCAATAACAGCCTACTCAAACGTTTGTCCTCGATACACGAGGGGCATAAACGACGAGCTTTGGCGGCACAAATGGGCCATCGCGAGAAGCGATGGTATGCGAAGAACGCATTTCACAACTTCAACACGTTTAAACAATCCCAGCAGCCATCTTTTCATATTTTGGCACGTGCTATTCAACGCCGCGGCATACCGTTGGTCTCCTAGTTTACCATGCGGCGAGAGCCGGAAGCCTATTTGTACTTACTTCGCTTGTGGCACTACATTGGTCAGGACTCCGATATACCCATACACCCTTCTACTGTTTATCTGGTCGACTAGGCCGGGTGATTGTTCAAGGATAGGACAGATACCAGCGATTCCCGAATTGGGTTCCGCGTAACCGGGGCGTTCCGCAAACGGCATTTAAGGGTTTCGCGAGCGGCCAAAACCAATACGACCCCATCCCCCCTTCGGTGGAATTTTGCCTTTGAGTTTGAATTTAACAATTAATACCACCACATCCGCACATCGGCAGTCTTGGTGAGAAAGAACATCGTGGCAGCTACGTTCAAGACTGATTGCTGCGCGATTCATGGGCATGTCCTGTTCGGTGGACATGCAAGTCAAATCTAGCGGAATCAAGCGGCGTGTCGACTGGTTGTCGATGTATACCACTGGTAGTCGACGTTGGGATGATACTTGACTCTCACGCGTCCCCTGATGTTGTTTTCCGCGCATGGCTCTCGTGTATCCTGTAATCCGGCTTCTCCTTGTAGCTTAGCGCTGGTGGCGGTCGGTGTGGTTGCAACATATTACGAGAGATGGCGTGAGTGTTGCGCTTCTAACGCCGCCTAACGGCGGGGTTCGTCGGTCGCGACAGAGAGTAGGCCAACCTTCCTCCATGGAGTAGGCTTTTCCTGTTTGGCTCGGGTTGGCAATCGGCGTTAACGTCCCGCGCATGCACCGATTCATGCTTCTGCGAGACCGTCTCACGAGGACTAGTAGCAGGACAGTGGAATGGACAAACAACGACTGTTCGAACGCGCTACCGTTCGCATGACTGTACACGAGAAGGATCAGGCGTTGGTGTCCAGCATGGGGTGAACATATTCGCTCGATATCCAGCCGCCGTGAATCGGACTTCCTAGATTTGTCGCGCGCCGATCAGCATGTTCTGTGGATAGTAATTCTGCTAGCAGACATTAGTGTATAAATGCGCTTGTAAATGGCCTTGCAATTGTCCATTAGTGTATAAATGCCCTCGCAAACCTTAAATGCCATAAAGCCACGCCCCCGTTTCCTTGCAACACTACCAGATGGCGCTCACCTACGCCACATCGCGTCTTCGTCTAGGATACATATCCTAGACGAAGATGAAAACAGACTCGAAGGAGAAGCGGCAATAAATTACATCCGAAAAGTAACAGCCGAATCTTTCCAAGGCAATGACAAGGTTGTACTTGAAGAAAAAACGAGCATGAAAGAGACCCAAGTGGGAAAGGAGCTGGTGCTGACAAATTTAAACTGGAAGAAAGCGGAAG